>NC_137678.1:18194832-18204832 GCF_963989245.1 Nansenia antarctica
AGAGAGAGGGAGGGGGAGAGAGAGAGGGAGGGGGAGAGAGAGAGGGGGAGAGAGAGGGGGGGTGAGAGGGGGAGAGACAGAGACACAGAGAGAGAGAGAGAGATCTTTCTGTATTTTCTTTACTTTTAAAAAAAAATAAAAAAATCTTCCTCTCCCTGCTAGAGCATTTAGTGCATTTTACATGGTCACAATACACTGTACAATAATATACAATAGCCACACACACACACACACACACACACAACAATAAGAATGTGACAGACAAAACTAAATACACGTTTTGAGCAAATCTCAGTTAATGGACCTCTGTCCCCCAGGCAACAACCTGCAGGTTATTTATGTGTGTGAACGTGCTGCTAGGGCACAGCCCTGACTGACAGTCCTCACAGACACACACACACACACACACACACACACACACACACACACGCACACACACAGAGTAGACTAGAGCCCGTCTGTGTCCATCCAGGCTGTCCCTGGTCACACAGCTAGGCAGCCTGAGGGTGTGTGTGTGTGTGTGTGTGGCTGCCCCCCCGCCCCCCCCTGACCCAGCTGGCCTGTCTGGATGGACATGGTGCTGTCTGTCTACTGTACTGACTGTGTGTGTGTGTGTGTGTGTGTGCATCTGTCTGTGTGTGTCTGTGTCTGTGTCTGTGTGTGTGTGTGTGCATCTGTCTGTGTGTGTGTCTGTGTGTGTGTGTCTGTGTCTGTGTGTGTGTGTGTGTGTGTGTGTGTGTGTGTGTGTGTGTGTGTGTCTGTGTGTGTCTGTGTGTGCAGCCCCAGAGGAGCTGCGGTGGATCATCCAGGAGGTGCGTCAGCGCGCGGGGTTGCAGTCCGCCAAGCTGCTGCGACAGCTGCGCCGGCGCGACCGCCTCGGCCACAAGCTGCAGAAGAACTATGACATCATCACCGCATGCCTGCAGGCCGTGTCGCAGAAAAGACGTAAGCGCTTGTTTTGATTCGATTGTTTTGGATTTTCTTTTCTTTTTTCCATTTTTATCGAAGAGTGGCCTTCACCTCCAGATCTAGGATCAGATTACTACCACCCCCCGCCCATTCTTGCTTTCCTGGTTCCCTAGAGATGTCTAGAGTCACACTGGTAAACAGACTGACTTATATCGCTCCTTATTCCAAAGCTGCTTTACAACGGCCTCTCTTACACCCGTTCACACAGACATTCACACACCAATGGCGGCAAGCTACCATGCAAAGGTGCCGGCCCGCTCATTGGGAGCTATTTGGGGTTCAGTGTCTTGCCCAAGGACACCTCGACATGTGGCCAGCCGGGGCCGACCTTGCGATCGTTAGACGGCGGCTCTACCTCCTGAGCCACAGCCGCCCCCACACTGCACCCCACCCTGGTGAACAGGCCATCATGGAGGAGGCTGGCTGCTGCAGTCTAAACACTTTGTCTGGGACATGACATGAGGATGGTCTGGAGTCTCTGTTCTCTTACTGACCGCCCACTGCCCCGCTGAGCTCTCTCTCTCTGTCTCTGTCTCTCTGTCTCTCTCTCTCTGTCTCTGTCTCTCTGTCTCTCCATCTCTTTGTCTCTCTGTCTCTCTCTCCCCCCATCTCTCCCCCCCCCCATCTCTCTCCCCCCCCATCTCTCCCCCCCCCCATCTCTCTCCCCCCTCCCTCCCTCTCCTCTGGTCTTCAGCTCAGCAGGGGGGCTAGTGTTATTTAAACCAGGAAGTGACTCGGGCAGGGAGCTCAGCGGTGAAGGACCAATCACATTCCACCTCTCTCTCCATCCTGCTGAGTCACTCCCTCCTCTCTCCCCCTCTCCCCCTATCCCCCCCCCACACACACAACCTATCATATTCCACCTCCCTCTCTGTCCTGCTGAGACAATGTCTGAGTCACTCCCCCCTCCTCTCTCTCCCCCCCCCTATCTCTCTCTCCCTCCCCCCCTCCTCGCTCTCACTCCCCCTATCTCTCTCTCCCTCCCCCCCTCCTCTCTCTCCCTCCCCCTATCTGAAGGACCTATCATATTCCACCTGCCTGTCTGAATGTAGTGACATGCTGCCTCCCTGGTAGCTGTCCTGCAGCCTGACAGACCAACATGGTAACTAACAGCTCACCTGTCTCTCTGCCAGATCACCTGTCTCTCTCTCCCTGCTTACCTGTCTCTCTCCCTGGTAGCTGCCATGGTAACAGCTTACCTGTCTTTCTCCCTGGTAGGCATGGTAACAGCTGACCTGTCTCTCTCCCTGGTAGCCATGGTAACAGCTTACCTGTCTCTCTCCCTGGTAGCTGCCATGTAACAGCTTACCTCTCTCTCTCCCTGGTAGCCATGGTAACAGCTTACCTGTCGGGTGTCAGAGTCGCTAAGCTGCCATTTCATGTAGCGTTCTGTATGAGGAGGTCATGTTGTGTGTTGATAATGAGAGAGAGAGAGAGAGTGTGTGTGTGTGTGTGTGTGTGTGTGTGTGTGTGTGTGTGTGTGTGTGTGTGTGTGTGTGGATAATGATAGCGTAGCTGCAGTGCTCCACAACTGTGTTGACATTGCAGGTCTGGTGATGAGATGAGTGATGGCATCTGTATCACCTCCCTCGACACACAGACACTAAGTGGTGTGTTTGTCTTTCTGTCTCTCTCTCTCTCTCATTGCTCTCTCTCTCTCTCTCTCTCTCTCTCTCACTCTCAGTCTCTCCTTTATTTCACTCTCCCTCCCTCTCTCTCTCTATCTCTCTCTCATTTATCTCTACGTGTGAGATGGTGTGTTTGTCTTTCTGTCTCTCTCTCTCACTCTTGCTTGCTCTCTCTCTCATTGCTCTCTCACTCTCCTTTATTTCACTCTTCCTCCCTCTCTCTCTCTCTCATTTATCTCTCTCACTCTTGCTTGCTCTCTCTCTCTCATTTATCTCTCTCACTCTTGCTTGCTCTCTCTCTCTCTCTCTCTCTCTCTCTCTCTCTCTCTCTCTCTCTCTCTTCCTCCCTCCCATTTATTTCTCTCTCTCTTTCTCAAGGACTTCATGTCTCTGCCACCAGGCACATGATGCAATCTGACTTCATACCAGCAACTAGCCACAGTATGCAGCGACTGAGAGGAATTCAATACAAAACAGAATATTATTGTAGGAGCCATGAATGTGATTTATTGGGTATTTAGTAGAAAAGGCTAAACTGGATTTATTGTGAGTTTATTTTGATTTGTTTGTTTATTGTTTTGATCACGGTATTTCAGACCTTCCGGAAGTCACATGATTATGGGCGGGGATAGTCTGAGGTTAACTTAAGCACCTGTTCACCTGTTATGGCGGGAGTAGAGAAAGAGGGGAGACAGGGTCGCTGTAATTTGTTGGCCGCATATACTATACGCATCGTTTGTTATTTTCTGGTTTTGATCGCTTATGGATTATTTTTGTACGTCACCAAGTTTGATTGTTCTACTCAATAAATGCTCTAAAACGTACTTTCCATCTCAGCAGATTGTATTGGCGGCCGCGTCATACAATCACCAGCCCAGACGCTGCTCGTGTCTCTCAACGACTTTTTTTACTTTTGGTTCTTATCTAGTCGCTACAATTACCTACAGTAGTCTGGATACATCTGCCCATGACCGCGGAACAATAAGACATCCCACGTCTCTCCCTCACTCTCACTCATTTCTCTCTCTCTCTCTTGCTTGCTCTCTCTCTCTCTCTCTCTCTCTCTTCCTCCCTCCCATTTATTTCTCTCTCTCTTTCTCAAGGACTTCATGGCTCTGCCACCAGGCACATGATGCAATCTGACTTCACACTAACAACTAGTCACAGAATGCAGCGTTTCAGAATAATACAATACAATACAATACAATGCATGGTATTATCTCCAGTAGTCTGGATACATCTGTCATGTCCATGGAAGAACAGGATATTGCCACTCATACAGATGATAAACAGGGTTTTTAATTCCAATTCACAATGTTCCTTATTGAAACACATAGAGGGAATGTGGTGTTTACTTTCTGAATTAACTCAGTTTAAACTCTGATGATTAGTGTGTTGTTCCAGTTCAGTTTAATAAGCTCTGTTGCCTACCAATACACTTGGTGACGCATGTACTTGTTATGCTGGAGGACGAGATTAAAGAATTCATGAGCAATTGGATTTTTTTATTTGTTTATTTACTGTCTTTGTTTTGTCAACATGCAGCCTGACAGCTGAGAGGAGGTATAGTATGATTAAACATATCTGCTGACTGTTAGATTAAGGAGGTAGAGTATGATCCACCCTCAATAAAACCGGACCCATCACACTCACCATCGATGACACTACCATCACCCCCTCCCCCCTGGCTCGCAACCTCGGCTTCATCCTGGACCCCACCCTCTCATTTGATCCCCACGTCAGCTCCATCGTCAAGACCTCCTACTTCCACCTCCGCAACATAGCAAAAATCAGACACTGCCTCTCCCCGTCCGCTGCTGAATCCCTCATCCACGCCTTCATCTCCTCCCGCCTTGACTACTGCAACTCCCTACTCACCGGCATCACCTCCCGCTCCCTCCATAGACTCCAGATGGTCCAAAACTCTGCTGCACGCCTCCTTTCAAACACCCGCTCCCGTGACCACATCACTCCTGTCCTCCACTCTCTCCACTGGCTCCCCATCAAAGAACGCATCCAATTCAAAATCCTCACCCTCACATACAAAGCCCTCCATAGCCTGGCCCCCCCTTACCTGACTGACCTCCTTCTCCCCCACCGCCCTACCCGTACGATCCGATCCTCATCCATTGTTCCCCTCACTGTCCCACCCTCAAAACTCAAAGGCTTCGGTCACCGTGCCTTTTCACGAGCTGCACCCCGCCTCTGGAACTCTCTCCCCCAACCACTCAGAGACTCACCCTCACTCCTCACTTTTAAATCCCACCTCAAAACCTACCTGTTCTCCCATGCCTACAGCCTCCCCTACCCCTAGCCATCTCCCCCATCCCGGCGCCCCCCCCCCCCCCCCCCATGACACGCATACAACCTCCCCTACCCCTACCCATCTCCCCTAACCCTGCCACCCCCCTGATATGCATACAGCCTCCCCTACCCCTAACCACCTCCCCTGCCCCCACCACCCCCCCCCCCTCCCCGTTCGCTGACTCTGTGTTCCATGTTACTTGTTGTTTTTGTGTTTTCCGTATCCCCTATATTGTCAGCGTCTTTGAGCCTCGGAAAAGCGCTATATAAATTCAATGAATTATTATTATTATTATTATGATGTTAGATTAAGCAGGTAGAGTATGATGTTAGATTAAGGAGATGGATAACGACTGTTAGATTACGGAGGTAGAGTATGGCTGTTAGATTAAGGAGATGGATGTTCGATTAAGGAGGTAGAGATGATTTAATATATCTGATGACTCATGATCATTTCTTGTCGTCATCATTGAGCAGAAACCATGTCCTTCTCTTCTCTCTCAATTGTGTTAACTCTCTTTCGCTCTCTCCCTCTATCTCTCTCTCTAATGTGTTCACTCTTTCCCTCTCTCTCTTAATTGTGTTAACTCTTTTCTCTCTCTCTCTCTTAATTGTGTTAACTCTCTTTCCCTCTCTCCCCCCTCTCAATTGTGTTCACTCTTTTTTCTCTCTTGCTCTCTCTCTTGCTCTCTCTCTCTCTCTCCTCTCTCACTTTCTCCTTCTATTCTCATCTCTTGTTCCCTCTCTCTCTCCATCTCCTCATCTCTTTTCTCCTATCTCTCTCTCTCTTAGGATGACTGAGTCTGCATTTATCTCCCTCTCTCCTTCTATCCCTCCTTCTGTTATTTAACCTCCATCATCCTCATGAAGACAGTCAATAAAGCTGATCTCGTTTTGAACGGAATCCACTCCATTCTGTTGATGTCTGCGCTTCCAACCGCATCTACCCAACCATCTTATCATTGCAGTGTGTTTCCTGACCGAGGGCTTGTATCTGCCGTCACGATTCATTGCATGCGACGAAGTTCTCAATGAACCTGAACCAGTGATCTATTTATTTACTCAGGGGAGGCTGGCAGAGGTAGAAATCGGAGGATGGGGTCCTCATTAACGCAATGGACCAGCCTCCCGTTTTACATGACAGTTTGATTAATGACCGGGCTGTAAACTCAAGTAGAAGAGGAAGAAGAACTATGAGGCCGTTTTTTCATGAACAGTTTCGGAGATCTATTTAAAACATGTGTATTATTTAGTGAGCTAGATGACACACTTATGCACTCTATATTTTCTATAATGGATGATTCGGTTTTGAATGATTCTCCCCTCCCCCCCCCCCCCCCCCATCTCGTCTCATTACCTCATTCTCCCTTCTTCCCCCCATCCTCCTCCCCTCCCCTCCCCTTATCTCCCCATCGTACCGCATCCCTCCCTCCTGCATGACGCGCGGCAGACTGGGGTGTAACACCGGGACAGAGCCGTCATCCCTCGTTCTTCTGGAGCGATCACAACAGCAACACAATGTCTGTTTTATCGATATGAAATGACGTGTTCTTGTTCTCTATGATGCATTCGTGTGGGCTTCGGTCTTTTCCACATTGGATGTGATTTCTCTCATTGATGGAGAACGAGTCAGATGCCAGCATTATCCTCCTTGGGTTGCCACCCTCCGTGTCTTGGGGAGATTCGAGAGCCTTGTTACGCGATGATCAATTTGATCGATTAGATCTCTCCATTTTACCCGGAGGAGGAGGGTATTTGGGGCTTTGCCTCGTTATCTCGGGGGGGATAGAAAGAATGCGCACGTCTTCGAGGGAGCAGGAGGCGCGTTAATTCAATCGGCGGAGCTCGCAGAGGGACTCGAAAACGAACGGAGGATAATTACCCGTACCCGCAGTCCAGTGGGGGTTTCCCCGGTGTTTGTTGTTCCAGATGAGGCAGGAGCGGTTGGTCGGGGGTCGGAGGTCGGGCCGGGCGGGTGTGACTGTGAAGAGGCCGGGGTCGGGAGGGGGGGTGGGGAACATCATCAGCAACGTCCTCAAGAAGCGGAGCGGCATCTCGCGCAGCGCGCCCCGGCTGCTCTGCACCCTCGAGCCAGGTGTGTCCTTGGGTTCCGTGAAAGGCTAAATGTTAAATAAAACCCATATATTGATTATTGTTATTATTAGGTGAACGGAGTCTCTTGAGGATGACGACAGTGATATTTAGACACCTGTCTGCATGGCCTGTTAATTGTGAGGTGCATGGTGTGAGTGTGTGTGTCTCACAGACAACATTGTCATGCACCCACGCGGACATTCGTGATTCACACAGCTGGTTTATCCTCCTTTGTCCAGAGCTCAGTGATCTAGGATGGTTTTGTTCTCTCTCTCTCTCTCTCTCTCTCTTCTAATCCTTTATCTCTTTGTCTTTCTCTCTCTCTCATATCTAAACCGAAGTGTCTCTCTCTCTCTCTCTCTCTCTCACGTATGTTGTGTATGTTTCCTCCTGGACCTCCTCATGTGACAGGGTGTAGTTCCTACCCTGGCCAGGAGGGGCGTGTGTGTGTGTGTGTGTGTGTGTGTGTGTGTGTATTATTATAATTATTATATATCTTTACAGACAACTATTGTCATGCATGATCGCTATCCATTGATTGTAGTGTTGAAATGATATTATAATAATAATAATAATAACAATAATAATAATAATAATAATAATAATAATACACATTAGCTATTTATATAGCACCTTCTTAAAACAATCTTGGTGCTTTACAAATAGCATAGATAAAACAAAAATATACATTGTTTATTTTTTAGACAAATCAAAGACAAAACAAAGACAAATCAAACCATAAAAGTAGAGAAACAGTAAAACACAACATGTTAAAAAGAGTAGCCTACGGGCAGCATCAATTACAGGCTATATTCTATAAAAATTAGTTTTAAGAAGATTTTAATAATAGTATTTCTAGCCTAATGTAATGTAGAGGCTATTTCAGGGAGCTAACTATATATATATATATATATATATATATCATTAATAGCCTAACTGCTCATAGTGGGAAGTCTAGAAGGGTTATGCTAAGCTAAAGCCCATATTGTTTAATTCATTTTTATTTTTCAATATCTCCATTGAGGATATGATATGATTATGTCATGTCTCGTCCGCGTTATACCGGTTCAGGGAAGTAGGAGGTTTACATGATAATCCTTTGCACGACCAGGGTTGCCAGATGGGACGGGCTCAGGGTTGCCAGATGGGGTGGGTTCCCGCCGTATGTGCTACTTTTGATCACACTGGGCCGGGAAAAAAGCATTTCGGCAAGGTCTTTTGTTTATTTTACAAACATCATTGGCAACAGACATACCGTTTAGGGGCAGGAGATGGCCACCTGCCCAATAGGAATTTCTGACAATATAGATTTTGGGCTGGTGGTTTTCGGTGGATTTAGCGGTTTTTAGGCTGTGGTGGTTAGGCTGTCAATTGTCAATCCCATCTGGCAACCCTGTGCACGGCGCACTAAGAGCTCTGAATGTAAACATGACCGCAGAGCAACACCTGGTCGACAACACGAACACACACACACACACACACACACACACACACACACACACACACACACAGACAGAGACGGCGGGTCTGGCGGAACATGGCCGAGAGGGACACAGGTTAGACTTCTGTTTATGTTTTGGCTTTCCTAGTTTGGTAAAGGTGTGGGTGTTTAAAGAGCCTCTGTCTGGGGAGGAGAGACCGTCGCCTCCGTGTCGAGCCGGGTTATTATTATTATAGCACCAGCCTGGTTTATTATAGGGTTAGGACCGGCGACGCCGCTTTACGGTTCACAATGAAACATTTCCGTCTTATTTCCGACGTTCTTTCGATGTCTTCTTCCGTATCTTCCGTGGTCTGTCGCCTATCTAAGAGGAGAGAGAAGCTCTTCGTGGTTTTCTGTCCGAGAGTTGTTCTGTAAGCGAGCGAAGTCCGCGGGATCAGCACCGCGGAGAAGGGACAGCGACCTCCCCGATAAACACACGGCGCGTCGGATAGAGACGATATGATACCCCTCGGTGTCCCAACACTTTCACGGCTCTGTTTCGATCGGTTTTCTATCGGTAGTATAGTTACTATAGTTTACTAGTCTGCCTATAATAACAGCAATACAATACAGCATAAGCAGGCACACAGCAGCGGTGTTGGTATAGGAGAGTGCAGGAGAGCCATCTCTCTGTCAACACGGTGTTCCCAGCCAGCCGGCGCCATGATAAGTAGACAGGCGGGTTTCTCTCTGTGTCCGCAGTCGACCGATGGGCTATATGGGTCAGACGGAGAGCACTGCTGTATACTTTACGGCCATTTAGTATACATATAATAATATAATCATATATATATATATATATATTGTTGTTTTCTTTTCCCATTTCCACATGACTGTTATTCAGTTGCTTTTTCATCACTTATATTGTTAATAGCCATTATCATGACTCAATAACAGATAAGCAGCAGATAAAGTGTGTGTGTGTGTGTGTGTGTGTGTGTGTGTGTGTGTGTGTGTGTGTGTGTGTGTGTGCACTGGATTGTAGGCTACCACCACCACAGATGCTGCTGCTCTCTCTGTCTGTCTGACTTCGGCGTATGGGTAGTTGTTTTTCCTCTCCACTCCACCAGGCTCGGGGCCGAGGGGCTACCCTTTTACCACCCCGAGACCTGGTTGAGGGGCTCACCCGGGCTATATTTCTGGACACCCCTCCAGAAGCCAGTCTGACTGACTGACTGGTTGGCTGCCTGACTGACTGACTGGCTGACTGGTTGGCTGCCTGACTGACTGACTGGCTGGCTGGTTGGCTGCCTGACTGACTGACTGGCTGGCTGGTTGGCTGCCTGACTGACTGACTGGCTGGCTGGTTGGCTGCCTGACTGACTGGCTGGCTGGTTGGCTGCCTGACTAACTGACTAACTGTCTAACTGTCTGACTGGCTGGCTGGTTGGCTGCCTGACTGCCTGACTGACTGCCTGACTGGCTGGCTGGTTGGCTGCCTGACTGGCTGGCTGGTTGACTGACTGACTGTCTGTCTGACTGACTCTGTCTGTCTGGCTGGTTGACTGACTGACTGTCTGTC
>NC_137678.1:18209832-18224832 GCF_963989245.1 Nansenia antarctica
CACACACACAGAGAGAGAGAGACAAACACACAGAGAGAGAGAGAGAGACACACACACAGCGAGAGAGAGAGAGAGAGAGACACACACACACACACACACACACAGAGAGAGAGAGAGACACACACATCTCTATAGCTGGTATAGAGATATAACCAATATAATGACCTGCAACGTTTGCAGGAAAAGTGCTATACAAATAAAGGTTATTATTATTATTACAGTAAGATTAAGCAATTCTGATTCTGACTCTCACTCTACACCCTATAAGGGGCAGGTAGTCTTGAACCACTGTACAACCCCTAACTGTAATCTCTCTCTCTCTCTCTCCCCCCCCACCTCCAGGAGGATAGACAGCTGTCACACAGCAGATGAGTTCTACAGCACCATGGGGGGGCTGACCCAGGAGATGCTGGAGCACAGCCTCATAGACCCTACACAACTGATGCAGGTACACACACACACACACACACACACACACACGCAACCCCTGACCCTCACCTCTCACCCCTGACCTAGGACTGGGCGATATGGCCTAGAATGTTACCACAATATATCTGTTCATATTGGGGGGATTTAAGTAACGCTCTTAAAGTTTGTTTGTTTAAAGTTTGTCTGCTTAGGACTGACGCCTGAATAAACCAGTGTGTTTTAAAAATCATGATATCACTTATTCTTTTTTTATTTTTTATATTTAATATTTTATTCAATTTGCACAACAGAACAATCAGACAGCACAGGTATTGTCAAGTTACAAAACAAAAACAATGGTTAGCATACATGGGTTGCATTAGTACACTGGACATATATGACATATCAAACACAACAGAATCACATCAAAGGTAAAGAGACTACAAAAGCAAAATAAATGAGATATCACTTGTTTTAACATTGACATACCAAACAACCACATAGGCAGACAGACAGTAGGCGTTAGAGGCAAAACTAGCGACTTTTAAACATGTTAAAACGTCCTACAGTCCTGATGACTGAACCCTGGAGCAACAAGGGCCATTGTTCACTAGTTAAGCCCGGTACGCACATAAAGATAATCTGGCCGATTTCAGGCCGATTTTCCCCCTTCCGACCAAAGACAGCAAACGCCCGATTATCGGATGGCTCTAAAGATTATCCTACAAGATTATCCTGTGGTGTGATGTGTGTTAAGAGTCCATTTCTCCCGACAATCTGCTCGGAAAATGGTTGGGGCCGACAATCGTAAATGCAGGGCTTAAAGTTCTCCGGCAAGGTGCCGGATTTCCGGCGCGGGAGAATTTTGAGCAAAAAAATAATTTAAAAATCACATGCTATTTGTTTACATCGTAATTTAAAGAGTCATCTTCAGCAAAGAGACAGTTCCGCCTACCAATGGTATCACATTGCTCAAGCCAACCAACGACTTCTAGCCAATCGGAGGCAGAGTAGTGGGGCGGGCCTTAAGAAGTTTGAATGAGTGTAATGTTAGCTTGTAGAGACGTTCGCTTTTAGCAGCCCGCTATCTCACTAACTTTAGTAGTCTATTAAAATGGAAAACCAAGTTTCTTAAACCTGGCGAAGACACAGCTATACTAGAACGAGGAGTAAGGAATAAATGGCGCTGGGCATGGATAGAGGAGAGTAGTGACGGGAAGCCTTATGGGACGTGGTGCCTCAAACTGAGGGAGCCGGATGCTTGTTTCTGTACGCCGTGCTCAAAGAAACTCGTCAACGGCAGTAGTGGGAAGAAGGTTATTGCTCGACATGCCTCAGATCCCGGTCACCAAGCTTCGGTTCGAGCGCTTGCTCATACAACAACCTTGCCGGGAGCGACGGCTACAGGTACCACTTCATCTTCAATGACCGACCGTGTTTGCGAGCAAAAGATCTGAGTGTGCGCATTTATTGCTGAACATGATCTGTCTTTCACAATGGCTCAGCCACTCGTCGATTTGTGCAAGAAGCTATCAGAAGACAAAAATGCACTGAAAAAGCTGTCCGTTTCCAATAAGCACGCCAGCTATTTAAACGCCTTGCCCCGGAATAAAAAAAACTGCTGTGTGAAAAGCTTAAAAAAGCAACGTTTTCAATGAATATTGACGAAGCTACTAATCTTAACATGGACAAAATCCTCAATGTCCTTGTTCGTTTTTTTGATGATGATCTGGCCAAAGTAACAACACAACACCTAGCCAGCAGGAAAGTAAACATCGCCAACTCGTCAGCCCTCATGCAGGAGCTCAAAGATATCCTGGAGTCCAATGGTCTTGACTGGTCACTAGTCATCAGTATTCTACTTGATGTAGATCTATTGATCTATTGTTATAGTGATAGTGGCTTAATAAGTGATGCAATCAGTTTGGCCTTAAGTGATTTAATCAGTTTTTCTTTTTCATCTAAATATATTATTTTATTTTGTATTGAGTATACAACAGTATTAATGCATTTTAACATTGAGACATATATTTTGGATTGACTATAAAATAGTATTAATGCATTTAAACATTGAGACAAGAAGCTGTCTTCTGTACCCGCTCTCCCAATATCTCAAACTGTGACCCCCCTCCCCAAGAAAAAGTTTCAGGCACCGGATTTTTTCCCACTTTAAGCCCTGTAAATGTTAAACGTGTTCAATATTTACGACCAAAAATCCTTATGTGTGGGGGCAACTCACGACTCCCCACAACTCCCGACTAGGGTTGCCAGATGGGCTCGTTTTTTGGGGGTGGAATTAGCGGTTTTAGACTGTGGTTAGGGTGGAAAATGTCAATCCCATCTGGCAACCCTGCTCGCGAGTCCGATTGTGACGTGGATGGAATGTAGCCAATCAAGAAGCGAGCTGACTTCTTCTTTTTGTTCTTCGGCACTTTATTTGCCCTGTCACACATGGCTGCCTCGTACAGGTCAGTCAGGGTAATACGTTAGATCACGTTTGATCACGCAAGATGCAAAGCTAGCAACACCCCCCCCCCCCTCCACACACACACACACACACACACACACACACACACACAGTAAATAAATAAACAGGTGTGTTTCCCTCCTCAGACGGTGTACTCCATGGCAGCCTTCCCTTTCCCTCAGCTGGCCGAGCTGAGAGAGAAATACACCTACAACATCACCCCCTTCCCTACCTCCACCAGGTAACACACACCAACACACACACACACACACACCTACAACATCACCCCCTTCCCTACCTCCACCAGGTAACACACACACACACACACACACCTACAACATCACCCCCTTCCCTACCTCCACCAGGTAACACACACACACACACACACACACACACACACACACACACACACACACCTACAACATCACCCCCTTCCCTACCTCCACCAGGTAACACACACACACACACACACACACACACACACACACACACACATGAAGATGAAGATGATGATGATGATGTGTTACAGTGGGGGTCTGGGGGTCTGGGAGAGTGATGAAGATGATGATGCTGATGCTGATGTGTTACAGCGGGCGTCTGGGGGGCTGGGAGAGTGATGAAGATGATGATGATGATGATGATGATGTGTTACAGCGGGGGTCTGGGGGGCTGGGAGAGTGATGAAGATGATGATGATGCTGATGTGTTACAGCGGGGGTCTGGGGGGCTGGGAGAGTGATGAAGATGATGATGATGATGATGATGATGTGTTACAGCGGGGGTCTGGGGGGCTGGGAGAGTGATGAAGATGCAGACATGGATGATGAAGACTCTGTGGTGACGGCGCTGGGCTGTCTGGGGCCGCTGGGGGGGCTGCTGGCCCCCGAGCTGCAGAGATACAACAAACACCTGAAAGGTCAGTCTGACCCCTGACCCCTGATCTCTACCCCATGACCCCTGACCCCTCACCCTCTACCCCCAATCTGATACCAGACAACCACAAGTACGACAGACAGTAGGCCGTTAGAGGCAAAACTGGCAACTCCCTGGGGAGGGAAGTTCCTGGTCTAGCCAGGGGTGGGAGAGTGGGAGAGGGAGGCCAGGGGAGGGAGAGGGAGGCCAGGGGAGGGAGGGAGGGGGAGGCCAGGGGAGGGAGAGGCCAGGGGAGGGAGAGGCCAGGGAGGGAGAGTGAGGCCAGGGGTGGGAGAGGGAGGCCAGGGGAGGGAGAGGGAGGCCAGGGGAGGGAGAGGGAGGCCAGGGGAGGGAGAGGGAGGCCAGGGGTGGGAGGTTCCCGGTCTAGCCAGGGGAGGGAGGTGACTGAGGGAGGCCAGGGGAGGGAAAGTGGGAGAGGGAGGGAGGGAGAGAGAGAGAGGTCTCAGGGTGTGAGGGTGACTACAGTGTTAAACCACAGGCGTCTGTCTGCTCAGACTTCTCCTGTTTCCTCCAGACAAACACCACCAGTCCCCCGGTCCCTCTATCTCTTCCTGTCAGACAGGAAATGGGCTCCGCGCTCCGAGCGCTTTAGCTGGAGCCACCTTAGCGTTAGCACTTTAGTGTTAGCACGGAGAAAAGGGCTTGGGTGTCTCATTGCAGGTCCGACTGCTGCTGATTCCACTGAAACCACACCATGACAAACATAGTTATGCCACACACACACACACACACACACACACACACCACAGGTTTCATCCAGGATCCCAGATGAGGTGTCATGGGTGTTTGTTTTGCTCCTGATTAGAGAGGAAATGAGAGGAAGTTTAGAGACGTAAGGACATCAGCTGACTGGGCGGCTGCTTCCTGTTCTGAGTGGATTGACATTTTTTGATCTGCATGTTTTTGATGTCATTTTTAGTGCCGTCAGTCAGTCAGTTAGCTAGCCAGTCAGCCAGTCAGTCAGTCAGCCAACCAGCCAACCAGCCAACCAGCCAACCAGCCAGCCAGCCAGCCAGCCAGTCACTCAGTCAGCCAGCCAGTCAGTCAACCAGCCATCAATCAATGATGTAAATAAATTAATTTCTCTCTCTCTCCCCCCCCCCCCTTTCCAGACCAGCGCGGGGAGCAGGGTAACATCGGGGAGCTGAGCCCAGGGGCGGTGTGTGGAGGGGGGCCAGGGGGAGGAGGAGGGGGGGGCAGGGCGGAGCACCAGGCAGCCATCAACAGCATGATGCTGGAGAGGATGAGCACGGACATCAGCGCCCTGAAGAAGCAGTACTCACGCATCAAGAGACGCCAGCAGCAACAAGCCACGCAGCTGTACATACGCACAGGTAACACACACACACACAGACAGGTAACACACACACACACACACACACACATACAGACACACACACACACACGCACACACACACACACACAGGTAACACACACACACACACACACACAGAAGAAGCAGTACTCACGCATCAAGAGACGCCAACAACAACAAGCCACGCAGCTGTACATACGCACAGGTAACACACACAGACCGGTAACACACACACACACACACACACACACACACACACACACACACACACACACACACACAGGTAACACACACACACACACACAGACACAGACGCACACACACACACACACACACACACACACACAATTTAAATTACATTTACACCATTTATTTACCAGTTTATCCAAAGCGACTTACAATCAGAGATTCCAGGGACAAGAGATTGAATAGAAGGGGGCCAAGGATTGACCCTTGGGGAACCCCACATGTCATTTTTATTTGGTCCGACACAAAGTTGCCAATGGAGACAGCTACAGAAGCTAGTAGCTAGGAGGATCTAAACCAGTTTAAGGTTGTTAGTCTATCTATTAGAATGTCGTGGTGTACAGTGTCAAAGGCAGCGCGATGGTCTAGTAGTACTAAGACTGAGACTACACACATACTCTCTCTCACTCCATTACAAACAACACAGACACACACACACACACACACACACACACACACACACACACATACACACACACACCTCCACATGACACAGTGCAGAGGAATGTGACCGCTGGTGTGTGTGACTCCCATAACCAGGACCAGGCGTGGCCCCCACCACCCCCGGGCTCCCCCAGGCCCCCCAGGCCCCCCCCGCCCCGCCCGGCCATGGTACTGACCGTCAACGCAGCCCTGAACCAATGGGAAACTAGGAGGGGGGGGGGGGGGGGGGTGTTCTGCTATAAAGCTGCTCTGGGGTCCACATGCTACAGTGAGGGGGGGGCTGCTGTGGGGCTGGTGTTGGGGGGGGGGGGGGCAGCATTGGGGGCTTCTCTCTTGCCTGGTTGAGCTGGGTGGTATTCCATCCACGTCGCTAAAGGAAAATCCAGGCTTATTTGTTCTTATAAATCTCGTGAGACTCTATTTTTTTAATGTTTAATGTTTTTTATTTATTTATTTATTTATCAAAATAAGCCTGGATTGTCCATTGATGGAATACTCCCCTGGTTATGCTTCTGCATATGCTTTGATACAACAACAACAACAACAACAACAACATCATCAACAATAACAACACAACAACAACACGAAAACAACAACAACAACAACATAATCAACAACAACAACCCAACACAACAACAACAACAACACAACAATAACACAACAACAACAACAACACAGCAACAACAACAACCACAACAACAATACAACAATACAACAACAACACAACAAGGTGCTTCTAGCTGGCTTTAACAGAGCAGGATCAGACTGGCGAGCTGGTCTGAGCTGGAGGCTGCTTCTCTCCAAAGCCTTTATTTAAGGAGACTTGTGTAAGGGAATTACACCCCACCTCCCCACGCCCCCACCCCCAAACACACAGAGGACGCCCTGTGTGTCCTCCCTAATCACTGCTCAGGGGAAAAGCTCTTTACACTCCCAAAATCTGCTTTTATGTAACGCTGTTTATCCCTCTGAGGCTTACAGAGCCAGAGAGGGAGGTGAGGCTTTGGGTGGCGGCCATCTTGTTGTCTCTGTGCAGAATCTCTTACTCTCTTACTCTTACACGGGTGTTTGCTGTCACAGTAGGATGTAGGGGAAAAGGTTTATACAAAATACTTACACCTGTGTGTTTCTGTCTGTGTGTGTCTCTCTCTCTCTTTCTCTCTCCCCCTCTCTCTCTCTCCCTCCCTCTCTCTCCCCCCTCTGTCTCTCCCCCCTCTGTCTCTCCCCTCTCTCTCTCTCTCTCTCCCCCCCCCTCTGTCTCTCCCCCCTCTCTCTCTCTCTCTCTCTCTCTCTCTCTCTCTCTCTCTCTCTCTCCTCCATCTCTCTCTCTCTCTCCCTCTCTCTCCTCCCCCCCTCTCTCTCTCTCTCTCTGTCTCTCCGCCCCCCCCCTCTCTCTCTCTCTCTCTCTGTCTCTCCCCCTGTCTCTCTGTCTCTCTCTCCCCCCCTCCTCCCCCTCCCTCCTCCCCCTCCCTCCTCCCCCTCCTCAGATAAGTGTCCAGCCACCAGCCTCCTGGCCCCCCAGCTCCACTCCTCCCCCGTGGTTAACCACCTCCTCCTGGGACGCAAGCCGAGGGGGGGGGGTCCCCGGACCTCCACCAGGACCCCCCCCACCCCCGCCCCCGCCCCGGGCTGGCCTGTCCCCCCCCTGCCCCCCCAGGCCCAGTACTCCTCCTCCCAGCACCGCGCCCCCCCCCAGGCCCACTCCAGCCCCTCCAGGCACCGGGTCCCCCCCCCCCTGGCCCCCCAGGCCCAGTCCAGCCCTGGAGGGTCTCCGTGGCGGGCTCACGTGCGCGCCCACCGCAGGAACGTGGCCCGGGCGCGGGCACAGCTGGGCTTCGGAGACTCCCAGGAGCTGGAGGAGGAGGAGGAGGTGGGGGCGGGGGTGGGAGGGGAGGAGAAGAGGGAGGAGGAGGAGGAGGAGAAGGAGAAGAGGGATGAAGAGGAGGAAAAGGGCGGAGGAAGAGGAGAAGGAGGTCACCTCTCTGCGTCTCCTCTCCAGGACTCAAGCGATGGAGTAGGAGGAGAGGAGGAGGAGGTAAAGGAGGAGGAGGAGGAGGAGGAGGAGGTGGAGAAGCGTCTGTCCTCTCTGGAGCTGGAGGCGGGATCAGAACCCTCGTCTCTCACAGACGCAACCAATCACAACGCAGAGCCGGAACCCTCCTCTTCCTCCTCTGAGCCAATCACAACCCCAGAAGCAGAGCCCCCAGCGACGCCCCCGCCCTCTATCCCGACCCTCCTCCCCCCTCCCTCCACCCGCCGCAGAAAAGAGTCTGACTCCTCCTACTCCGAGACAGGCTCCGCCTTCACCTCCACCTCCCTGCGACGTTCCCCTTCCACCCCGCTCACCCTCTCCCTCTCCTCCTCCTCCTGCGCCCCCTACCTCCCCTCCTCCCCCTCCACCCCCAGCCTCTCCTGCTCCACCACCCCCCCAGCCACCCCCTCCACCCCCCTGGACCCCCCCCACCCCTCTCCCCACCCCCAGTTCTCTCCTTTCCCCTGCGTGAAGCAGCCTCGGAAATCCACCGCCGCGCGGAACCTCGGCCTCTACGGCCCGACCGCGCGCACGCCCACCGTGCACTTCCCCCAGCTCAGCCGCGCACTCAACCGCAGTACCGCCACCACCACCACTAGGAGGCGCTAAAGAGACACACACAGGCCAGGCTGACTGCAGTACCACCACCACCACTAGGGGTGCTAATGAGACACAGATTAACCAGGCCAGGCTGACTGCAGTACCACCAATACCACCACCACTAGGGGGTGCTAATGAGACACACAAACAGGCCAGGCTGACTGCAGTACCGCCACCACCACCCCTGTGCTAACGAGACACAGACCAGACATGGGACTGACTGACTGTCTTTCTGTCTGTAGTCCGTCTGCACTCCGGAACCCCTTTTGGACACCTTCTAGAACAGCTTCCGGAACAGCTTCTGGAACAGCTTTTGGAACAGCTTCTGGAACAGCTTCTGGAATGCCTTTTAGAACCCCTTCTACAACACCTTCTACAACACCTTCTACAACACAGACACGGACTCCCTCATGTTAAGGGCTCTCGGTGGAACGTGATGGATTCTGATTGGTTGAGAACTCTTTGTGTGAGTCACCAGCCTACGTTTGACTGTGTGTCCTGGCCTGCCTGCAAGACCACCGTCACAACCTACCCTGCTGCTGGTTGGGGAGGGGGCGGGCTCTAAGGGCTCTCTATCTGCATCATGATTGGTCGACAGGTGAAGCTGGGTCCTGTGGGGTTGGCTACCGTCGGTTTCTGGGAGAGACAGTAAGGACAGTTTCTATTGGTTTAGCCAGAACCACACCACAGCACCTACTGTACGTCAGTCTGAAGTGGTGTGTGCGCGCGCGAGTGTGTGCGTGCGAGTGTGTGTGTGACGGAGATATGCCATATCTGAGAGACCTCTATGGTGTCATAATCCCGCTGCTGTATGTAAATAAGCACTTAAGGTTCGACAGGTGTGTGTGTCCCGTGTCCTGCCTGAGAGCAGCCCTGCATCATATTAAAGCTACATTATGGAAGATTCTGCCACTGGGGGGTGCTGTTGAGCCCCCAAAAAAGGGGGGGGGGCAAGGGGATCCCAATAAATAATCAGAAATAATATCAGCTTCTTTTGCCAAAGTTTGTTTGCCTGAAACTACGTGTTGTCTGGTTTAAATGAGGTCGAGAAATCAATTGATGTTATATTATATTATATCATAACGATAACAATACGCTCAATACGGGCTAGGCAAGACGTCGACTGTTCCACTCTACAAGGCCGGTTGTCACACACAGATTAACCTCAGGCCCTTACAGTGCATCTTTTAACGTCCCGATGTTCACCTGACTGAGCAGTGCAGAGGGAGCAGGGACATATGAAGGGACATATGAAGGGACATATGAAGGGACATATGAAGGGACATATGAAGGGACATATGAAGGGACATATGAAGGGTGATGATGTGATATGAAATGTCAAGCGTCCAGATGTGAAACTGTGGACCGACTCCAAGACCCACTCCCCCTAGGGGCCGACGGACTGTATTACCTGGAACACTGCTGCATGCTGAAGCCCTGCCGTGTGCTGTCCGTCTTTCTGTCCAAGTGTACCACCGTCTGTCTGTCCGTCCGTCCGTCCGTCCGGAGGTAGAACACACGCGCGCGCACACACACACACACACACCTACAACATCACCCCCTTCCCTACCTCCACCAGGTCCATCTGTTCTTGTAACCCACACACACACAAACATACACATCTGTCCTTGTTAACCCACACAAACACATCCACACTCACACACACACACACACACGTCTATCCTGGACCCCTGGAAGGTGAACCCTGGTGCAGAGAGGAGCAGCACAGCTAATCAAGGACATGTAAGAACCAACAACCTGCTCTGTGTGTGTTCTTCACCCTCCTGTTCGCAGCAAACAGCCTGTAGAAGTCCTCTATCTCTCAGTGATGTTCTCTCACCATGGACCGCTCTCACAGACAAGGCTTAAGCCTGAGCCTGGATTTTCCTTTAGCGACATTGAAGGAATACCCCCCTGGACTACATCACCCTTTTAATGTCACACCTCCATTGAAGATGAAGATGCTGTGTAGTCCAGGACTAGGCTCAGGCCTTGTCTGTGAAACCGGCCTGGAGCGTTCTTTAGAGGGTAGAAACAGGCTCATGTGTCTTTAGAGGGGTAGAAACAGGCTGATGTGTCTTTAGAGGAAACAGGCTGATGTGTCTTTAGAGGGTAGAAACAGGCTGATGTGTCTTTAGAGGGTAGAAACAGGCTGATGTGTCTTTAGAGGGGTAGAAACAGGCTGATGTGTCTTTAGAGGAAACAGGTTGATGTGTCTTTAGAGGGTAGAAACAGGCTGATGTGTCTTTAGAGGGTGGAAACAGGTTGATGTGTCTTTAGAGGGGTAGAAACAGGCTGATGTGTCTTTAGAGGAAACAGGTTGATGTGTCTTTAGAGGGTAGAAACAGGCTGATGTGTCTTTAGAGGGTAGAAACAGGCTGATGTGTCTTTAGAGGGTAGAAACAGGCTGATGTGTCTTTAGAGGAAACAGGTTGATGTGTCTTTAGAGGGTAGAAACAGGCTGATGTGTCTTTAGAGGAAACAGGTTGATGTGTCTTTAGAGGGTAGAAACAGGCTGATGTGTCTTTAGAGGGTAGAAACAGGCTGATGTGTCTTTAGAGGGTAGAAACAGGCTGATGTGTCTTTAGAGGGTAGAAACAGGCTGATGTGTCTTTAGAGGAAACAGGCTGATGTGTCTTTAGAGGGTGGAAACAGGCTGATGTGTCTTTAGAGGAAACAGGTTGATGTGTCTTTAGAGGGGTAGAAACAGGCTGATGTGTCTTTAGAGGGGTAGAAACAGGCTGATGTGTCTTTAGAGGGTAGAAACAGGCTGATGTGTCTTTAGAGGGTAGAAACAGGCTGATGTGTCTTTAGAGGGGTAGAAACAGGCTGATGTGTCTTTAGAGGAAACAGGCTGATGTGTCTTTAGAGGGTAGAAACAGGCTGATGTGTCTTTAGAGGGTAGAAACAGGTTGATGTGTCTTTAGAGGGTAGAAACAGGCTGATGTGTCTTTAGAGGGTAGAAACAGGCTGATGTGTCTTTAGAGGAAACAGGTTGATGTGTCTTTAGAGGGTAGAAACAGGCTGATGTGTCTTTAGAGGGGTAGAAACAGGCTGATGTGTCTTTAGAGGGGTAGAAACAGGTTGATGTGTCTTTAGAGGGGTAGAAACAGGCCTGCATGTTATTCTAAAGTCGTATGAAGTCCTGTGATGTGATGTGATGTCATATAAAGTACGGTGAGAAGAGGTGAGACCCAACAGGTGCCTGCTGAAATGAACCAGATGCAATAACACAACGTCTCCACGAGAGGGCGTGATGATTCCACATGTGAACATTAGAACAGCCACGAGGGGTCATTTGACCCCTGTGAATAAAGAAACATTTTTATTTTTATTTTATTTTACCTTTATTTTACCAGGCAAACATGTAAGAACAAATTCTTATTTGCAAATGCAGCCTGACCAAAAAGCAATGGCTCTTTGGGGGGGGGGGGGGGGGAAGCTAGAAATAAAACAAGGTTAAGTAATACAATAAACAATAAAACAATAAAACACTGGCAAATACAGATGCATTAAAATACTAACAGTCAGAGAGAGGGGAGAGAGACGGAGGAGGTAGGGGTGAGGAAGAGCGGGGGTAGTGGAGCAGGGGTACTTAAAATGAGGCAGTGATGGGTTATGGGATGGGTGAGAGACGGTGATCAACAGGTGCATTGATCGACTATGGTTCGCTGCAGGACTTGTTTGAAAGCAGTGAGTGAGGTGAGGGCGGTGAGTTTGAGGGTGTTTTGTAAGGTGTTCCAGTCGTGTGCTGCAGCGAACCGGAAAGCGCTGCGCCCGACTACGGTACGGGCTTTGGGGATGGTGAGTCGGACAAGATCACTGGATCTTAGAACGATGACGGGGCGGTGAGAGAGGTGCAGAAGGGATGAGAGGTAGAAAGGTGTTTTGCAAAGTATGGATTTGTAGATAATATGAAGCCAGTGACAGAGCCGTCTGCTGTGAAGAGATGTCCAGTCTACAAGGGTGTACAGAACACAGTGGTGAGTTGTGAAAGGCGCACTAGTGGCAAAACGAATGGCGGAGTGATGGAGTGTGTCGAGTTTCCTGAGGGCAGACTGAGATGCCATCCTATAGATGGTATCGCCATAGTCAAATATGGGCAGGATGGTCATCTCGACAAGGGTATGTTTGGCTGCACAGGTGAAGGAGGCCTTGTTCCGGTATAAAAAGCTTAGGCGAGCTTTGACTTTTGTCTGCAGGTGCTTTATGTGGGTGGTGAAGGAAAGGGATGAGTCCAGCCAAAGGCCAAGGTATTTGTAACAAGAGACAAACTCCAGCTCGGAACCGTCAACACAGAAGATCTTAGGGGGGCTGCTGACACGAGGTCTCCGGTCGAAAAGAATGCACTTTGTTTTTTTGGTGTTGAGGAGAAGATGGAGGCGATGAAAAGACTGCTCAATGGAGGTGAGGCTGAGTTGTAGAGTGGAAGCCGCAGAGTGGAGTGAAGGGCCTGCACAATACAAGATGGTGTCGTCAGCATAAAGATGGATCTGGGATTTGCCAGCATCTTTTGCTACATCATTGATGTAGATTGAGAACAACGTTGGTCCCAAGATGGAGCCTTGAGGCACCCCTTTAGAGATGGTGAGATGGTCTGACAAGATATTTTCAGTTTTCACTTGTTGAACTCGGTCAGTTAGATAGCTGGCAAACCAGTTGCAAGAGTTTGTCGAGAGACCAATGTTGGAGAGCCTCTGTAGAAGGATGGAATGGATGACAGAATCAAAGGCCTTAGCTAGGTCGATAAAGGCAGCGATGCAGACCTGCTTGGAGTCCAAGGAAGTGAGAATGTCATCCATAACTTTCAAGGTAGCTGTGATGCACCCGTGGCCAGGCCGGAACCCAGACTGCATGTTAGACAGGATGTTGTTTGAGGCCATGAAGTGGTTGAGCTGTTTGAGAGCCAGTTTCTCCAGGACCTTGGCCAGGCACGGCAAGATGGAGATGGGTTTATATCTTTGCATTCGATCAAATTTCAGGACCCTCCTTTCATGACTTTTACTTGATATGTGTGTTCTACCACCCCAGTATCCTTACATTTTCAAAATCACATCTAAGCTAGTATAAAGCTATTTTGCTGTTTTTCTGTGTAGGAAGCAGGCTAATTTACAACCCGAGGCGGCTCTTATAGTAGGTAAAAAAGGCACGGCTGTTCCGGGGACACTCACTCACTCACTCACTCACTCACTCACTCACTCACTCACTCTCCATCCATCCATCCATCCATCCATAAATAAAGTACCTAGAAGATAAAATGTCTATGTGTAACAGTTAAAATAGTAAAAAAAACAACGTACTTGATTTTGGATGAAGGCGTCTGATAAATGCCAAAAACCCCAGGGTTTGTCAGCAGGGGAGGCTGGTGGAGGTAGAAATCAGAGGACAGGGGAGGCCGGTGGAGGTAGAAATTGGAGGACGGGCTCACTGCAATGCATGGAATAGAATGAGGAATTCCACATTCCATACACTCCATTTTAACTGACGCTTTTATCCAAAGACACCTACATTGCAGTGAGTGCATACATTCGTCAGTACATATGGTCCAAGCGGGAATCGAACCCACAACCTAAGCCACAGAAGACCGGTCCATGTATGACAATGAGCCCGTCCTCCAATTCCTACCTCCGCCAGCCTCCCCTGAACTAAGGATATAATACTGTGTTACAGTGAGTAACCCGCGGTCCTCAGACATGGGTCTGCTCCCCCCCCCCCCCAGGCACCAACCTACGGACCTTTGGGACAGAGTACAGGTGATTAGACCAGCCAGGTGTGAGATGGCGCTAGTCTGGGTTGTCCAACACCGAGACCAACTGCAGTTCTCCAGGACCGGGACTGACGTGCACCGCTCTAGTCCAACCACCAGATGGTGTAGCAAGGCTTTGGATTTGGCTCAGTCCCTCATTTATCACTGTGGAATCAGAGAAGAAGGGAGGATGTTGGAACACGACAACAACTTCAGTGTTCCTCAGTGTTCCTTCCTGGTCACCTGGTTCTGGATCCAATCAGAGAGCACCTTTGGGGCGTAGTAGAACGGGACATTCACAGCACCTGAAAAATGCACTTGCAGGAATTGGACCAGAATCTCAAAGGAATGTTTCCAACATCTTGTGATCTTTCCCCCATTGTCTCATGGTCCTCTCCAGCTCATAGCTCCATAGTTCTGACAGCCGTGATGGATGGTGTTACCAGGCCAGACCAGGCCAGACCAGACCAGGGTGTTACCAGGCCAGACCAGACCAGACCAGAACAGGCCAGACCAGACCAGGCCAGACCAGGCCAGGCCAGACCAGACCTCTAGACTCAGTCTGCCACGGTGTGTGAGGTTAGCGTAATGGTGTGGCTGCGTGGTCGCGGGGGGAGAGGGTGGGAGAGGGAGGGAGAGGGGGGAGAGGGAGGGAGAGGGGCGGAGAGGGTGTTAGAGGGTGGGAGAGAGTGTCAGAGGGGGGAGAGGGTGGGAGAGGGAGGGAGAGGGAGGGAGAGGGGGGGAGAGGGTGTCAGAGGGTGGGAGAGGGTGGGAGAGGGTGGGAGAGGGGGAGAGGGAGGGAGAGAGAG
>NC_137678.1:18229832-18247332 GCF_963989245.1 Nansenia antarctica
CCTTGCGCCGGCGCCCCAGCCCGAGCCAACCAGTCGCCTCATCAACGCCACACGAGCTGTTAGCTTCTTGCGCAGTGACTCGAGGTGCCGGCGAAACGTGAGCGTCCTGTCCAATGTCACGCCGAGATAGACTGGCTCAGCGGAACATGGCAGGAGAGTTCCATCTAGGTGTACTCTAAGCTCACGTTTAGCCTCCCTGTTGTTAAGGTGGAAGGCAGCCGACACCGTCTTTGCCTCGCTAAGCTTCAATCTCCATTTCCGGAAATATGCCACTAGTGTCTGCATGTCCTGGCTCAGAATCCCCTCCACAGACTGCCAATTTCCAGCAGAGTACACCACTGCGAGGTCGTCTGCGTAGGCGTACTTCTGCGAGAGTGTGTTGGGCAGGTCATAGGTGTAGATATTATAGAGGAGGGTGGCCAGGACCGATCCCTGAGGGACACCGTTCTTGAGGCGTCGAAGCCTGCTTGTTGTTGTACCCCTACTGTACCCTACTGTACCCCACTGTACCCCTACTGTACCCTACTGTACCCTACTGTACCTCTACTGTACCTTTACTGTACCCCTACTGTACCCCTACTGTACCTCTACTGTACCCCTACTGTACCCCTAATGTTCTTAGATCTCAGGTCTGTTCTAACGTCCTCGCCACCCTGAGCAGTGACCTCACATCCTGCTGTTGGATGTCATTTCCTGTGAGCTGGAATAATTGGATGCGTGGCGAATGGTGTCCTCTGGGTAATCCTGCATCCTTTTACCCACACACGCTCACCCACACGCACACACACACACACAAACACACACACTAGCACGCACACTCTCCATTCATGTCCCAATTGCCATGGCTGAGTATGTGAGGGGGAGTGAGAGAGAGACCAGCCTGGTCTCTGCGTGCAGAGAGAGAGAGAATGAGAAAGAGAGAGAGAGAGAGGGGGAGAGGGAGAGAGAGAGAGAGAGAGAGAGAGAGAGAGAGGGGGGAGAGAGAGAGAGAGAGGGAGAGAGAGAGGGAGAGAAAGAGAGAGAGAGAGAGGGGGAGAGAGAGAGAGGGGGGGGAGAGAGAGAGAGGGAGAGAGAGAGAGGGAGAGAAAGAGAGAGATGGGGGGAGAGAGAGACAGAGAGAGACAGAGAGAGAGAGAGAGAGGGGGGGGAGAGAGAGAGAGAGGGGGAGGGAGAGAGAGAGGGAGGGAGGGGTGAGCCTGGTTGGTGTGGTGCGTGTGAGAGAGGGATGGGTGATGGGGATTAAATGTGTTCACTCTCTATCCCCTCTCTTCCTCACACTCTCTCTATCCCTCTCTCTCTCTCTCTCTCTCTCTCTATCTCTCTCATTCTCTCTTTCTCTCCCTCTCTCTCTATCCCCTCTCCTCCTCTCTCTCTCTCTCCCTCTCTCTCTCTCCTCCTCTCTCTCTCTATCCCATCTCCTCTTCCCTCCCTCTCTCTCTCTCTCCCTCCTCCCTCCCTCCCTCTCTCTCTCCCTCTCTCTCCCTCTCCCCCCCTCTCTCCCCCCCCTCTCTCTCTCTCTCTCTCTCCCTCCCTCTCTCTCCCTCTCTCTCTCCCGCCCCTCACTCTCTCCTCCCTCCCTCTCTCTCTCTCTCTCTCAGGGATGATGTCAGTAGTGTTAGTCATCTGCTTGTCCTAATCCTTTTCATTCACTGCTCCGGGATAACATCCCATAATCACACACACACACACACACACACACGCACACACACACACACACACACACACACACACACACACACACGTAAGGAAGCAGAGGTTGGATACACAGAGGCATCAGTCCAACCAGAGACCACATCTGACCCTCAGCCAACCACTGACCACACCTCTGACCCTCAGCCAACCAGAGACCAGATCTCTGACCCTCAGCCAACCACTGGCCTTCATCTATGACACTCAGCCAACCAGAGACCAATCAGCTTCCTGACCTCCTGGTGACTGACCAACCGGTGAGCAGGGAAGCGTGACCGAGGACTGGGGACATTCCTGAGGAGGTTCATGGGAACTGTGTTGTGTTCCAGTGTTTCAGTGTTGTGGATGGAAATGGTTGGAGGGCTCGCGTTAACGCTAATCTCCATCACACAGCTGTGCCCCCCCCTCACCTAACCCTCACCCCCGAGTCTCACCCCCCCATCCCACCCCCCCACCCCTTACCCCAAAAGACACCACGACAGCACTCCTTCTCTCACAGTTATTAACTACACTGAACAAAAATATAAACACAACACTTTTGGGTTTTTTGCTCCAATTTTTCATGAGTTGAAATCAAAGACTAAGACTTTTTCTACCTACACACATTTAATTTTTTAAATGTGTTTAAATCTGTGTTAAGCGGGGTACACACATAAGGATTTTCAAAATCTTAACCGAAATCTTATCTGAGACAGACCCCACACATGAAGATACAAAATCTTGGATTGAACAGCTTTGATCGTATTGTGTGTGGTGTGCGCCGATTTTCCCATTTCAGCACCCCACAGACATAAAGATTTTCGTTACGACAGACTCCAGACTCTCTAGAGTCTCGTTCCCCAAGCCAGAAATCTCACGTGAACCCATCCTTTTAATATTGCCTTTAAATTACAAAATAATTACATTAAGATTATATAATGATTAAAGCACTTTGAGCCGCAACGTTTGCATGAAAAGCGCTATACAAATAAAGTTATTATTATTATTATTATTATTATTATTATTATTATTATCTAACGTAGTACCCTGACTGACCTGTACGAGACAACCATGTGCGACAGGGCAAATAAAGTGCCGAATAACGAAAAGAAGAAGTCAGCTCGCTTCTTGATTGGCTACATTCCATCCACGTTATAGTTGGACTTGCGAGCAGGGTTGCCAGATGGAAATGACATTTTCCACCCTAACCACAGTCTAAAACCGCTAATTCCACCCAAAAATCTGGCAACCCTATGATTTCTGGTCGTAAGTATTGAACAAGGATCAAGGACCCCAATTGAAATAAGCCAGTGGCTTTCTTGGGTTTTTATCCTGTTAGTTGACCTTGTATGTAATATGTACTTTCATGTACCTACTTCTGCAAATCTTCTAATAAAGTTTTCAATCAAGTTTTCAAAAAAAAACACATTTGACATTTACGATTGCCGGCCACGCCCATTTTCCGAGCAGGTTGTCGGGAGAGATTGACTCTTAACACACCTCACACCACAGGATTTTGTTATAGGAAAATGTTAAGAGCCATCTGATAATCGGGCGTTTTCTGTCGTTTTCAGCCATCCGAAAATCGGGCCAAAATCGTCCAGAAAATCCTTATGTGTGTACCCCGCTTTAGTGAGCACTTCTCCTTTGCCGAGATAATCCATCCACCTGACAGGTGTGGCATAACCAGATATATCTCTAATATGACAGTTACTAAATAGATATCTCTACTCTCTAATATGACAGTTATTAAATAGATATCTCTACTCTCTATGACAGTTATTAAATATAGATATCGCTATTCTCTAATATGACAGTTATTAAATAGATATCTCTACTCTCTAATATGACAGTTATTAAATAGATATCTCTACTCTCTAATATGACAGTTATTAAATATAGAGATATTAAAGATATATAGATCCTCACCTCCTCCACTGCCCATGTAGCAGTACATGAAACAGTATGAAATCTTCACACACACACACACACACACACACACAGCCGGCTGCCCTGTAGTCCAGCGTCCTTGTATCAGGACTGTGTCCCAAGGATTAGCCTACCATGCTGGCACACACACACACACACACACACACACACACACTCACACCCAGGACACACACACACACACTCACACCCAGGACACACACACACACACACACACACATTCACACACACAAAACCCACGTTGGAATGACATGTTGGACTTCTGGGAATAGCTCACAAATTCTTTCCCATCGGCCTTCCTCTCTGAGCTGTTTCCACTGTTATGAGCGCTGCAGTAACACACACTGGTCTCTACTGCTGGGGGGTTCAGGTCAGTGCCAGTGTGTGTGTGTGTGTGTGTGTGTGTGTGTGTGTGTGTGTTTTGATCCCCTCTCCACAGCCGGATGGATCTGGACCATGGATACGGTTGAGCGGTTATTCTGACATGGGAGTTTATCACATCATGTTAAAGTCTCATTTGTTTATCCACATATTCACATATATGTTCATATAAGTACATGTCGCTGTCCTGGCCTAGTCATAACACACGTCAGTCAGTCCTGCAGGACAAACTCAGCCTGATTCACGACTTTCCCACCCTCGATTTTTAGGAAACCCACGATTCCATCAGGAGGGGAGGTGGAAAGAGGGAAATCGGAGGACGGAGGCTGATTGCAAAGCATGGAACGGAATGAGGAATGGTCAATTGGTAAATGGACTGACTTACATAGCGCCTTATTCCAAAGCTCTTTACAACGGCCTCTCATTCACCCGTTCACACACACATTCACACACCGATGGCGGCAAGCTACCATGCAAGGCGCCGGGCCGCTCACTGGGAGCAATTTGGGGTTTGCCCAAGGACACCTCGACATGTGGACAGGACAGGAGGAGCCGGGGATCGAACCGCAGACCTTGCGACCATTAAAGGTGTTTGTGTTTGATGGTGTTTGTGTTTGATAGTGGAGGTGTTTGATAGTGGAGGTGTTTGATAGTGGAGGTGTTTGATAGTGGAGGTGTTTGATAGTGGAGGTGTTTGATAGTGGAGGTGTTTGATAGTGGAGGTGTTTGATGGTGGAGGTGTTTGATAGTGGAGGTGTTTGATAGTTTCGTATATATTTTGGTATCTGTTACTTACTAAAAATGAAGAAGAATTCTTGAGCAAATTTGAGCAAGACTTGTTTATTCAAAAAAAAAGCAGGTTACACAGCATGGCCCCTTCAATGGAGCTGATGGTCCGAATCGGTCACAGGATGGATGTCAAGAAAAATAAAGAGGCAGAGTCCATCTACGTAGCGGACTTTATACCCTGTCACTATTATTTCGCTGAGCCAACTAAACAGAGTCCACGTTACTTTAATTTGGTTGAATACAAAGCATACCAGTGAGTAGGTGAGGCCATTCTCCGTCCTGCAAATAGGATGTCATTGTCTTATTATAATGCAACTCACCCTATGGTCTAATACAATTCCAATGTAACCTATGTTATGGCCGTCTTGCTGACTCGACCCCAATGCAATTATCCTCCCATGATGACATTCCATCCTCTGCACATGCATTGTCAAAAGGCCACCGTGTGTCTCTCCCTATCTCTCTTAACAGAAACAACACAAACGGACGGTTATCTAGTGAATAGGGGAACGAATCAGATAAATGACAAATATGTTTCTGCCCTCAAGCAAGCCCTGGATGAGTAAAGAAGGAGTCAAACAGAGTCTCCTACTATGTTGCTTTCACTACGTGGCCGTTGGGTTGCCATGGCCACGTCATATGAAAATACACTACACAGCCCCCCTCGGAACACGCAGAGTGTGTTCCGAAACTAAACGACAGACAGAAAAACTACATCAACCCATCAACTACATCAACACATCAACACATCAACACATCAACACATCAACACATCAACACATCAACACATCACTCAGTTCATCATGCATAATACAAAAACTGAGATACAGAAATTTCCAACGACCGATGTTTCCCTCGTCCGAAGCGGCAGGGTCAGAGGTTGCTAGCACATGGCCCCAGTTGGAGAACAGCCTTTACCGCTGTCTCAGATTGATAACACTTTCATAGTCAGGAGCTTCCATTGTCGCGTAACCATTACATCACTTCACAACCGACATCAATCACATGATATAGAAAGAAACAAACAGGAACCGAAGCAAACAATCACAAAACATCACTTAATAAACAAATCATCAAAAGAGGAAACAAAATCAGAAAGCAAAGCAGAATCCAGCTTTTGCTCATCAGCTATGTCGGCCATCATTAAAGCATTAACCGGAACATCAGAAATACACTTTCCAAAACATTTGATTAAAATACCAAGTAACATAATACAGATGATAATGACAACAAGAATAATAGCGACGGACCTGATCATATTACCAATACCTGAAAAAGCAGAATCAAAGAAATCCAATGTATTCCAACCGTGTTCTTTACGTAAATCCTCTATACCCTTCTTGTTAGATTCATGGAAATCATACAGAGCGTTACCAGAATCCGAAATATAACTGCAACATTCACCGCCTATCAAAGCACAAGTACCACCCTGACTGGCCAAAATAATGTCCAAAGCCATTCTATTTTGGAGAGCTACATTCTTAGTTTCAGTCAATTCAGTAGCCAGGGCAGATACTACAGCATCCGAAGCATTAATGTGTTTTTCAAGAACGGATGATAGGGCACTTAATTCAGTCTGAGAGTTGTAGACACCATAACTTGGGAATATTAGGCCAAAAAACTTCTGAGCGGTAGATAACGCCCTACGACTACGATGGGTTGCTTGTTTGTGAAGTACAGACATCTCTTCCCGAGTAACTTTCCTAATCAAAGGTATCAGATGAGCTAAATAACAAAGTCCCTCACTCAAAGCAGGAAGCTTAGAGAATGCATTATTATCACACACAAGAAACACACCCTCCGGGAGTTGAAGCTCCGTACCAGGATACGGGAAAATGACACCACCTATACAAGACGCGGCCCCTAGCTGACGAAGCGCGCTGCCCTTGGGCCGAGATTGTATGTCAATACAGGTTGTAATATTTACGAGAGGCATGACCTTAAGCTGCGTGGTGCCTTTCTGCCGTCTGGTAGTATTGGTATCATGTAATTTCATTTGAGGCACCATAGCACAATCAACAACTTTACATTTCAATCCAGAAATAACAACTGATCCTCTCCACCGTGTAGAAGTCACACTCCCAGAACATAACAGATGAGGACTCAATGCAGTACCATTCAATTGAACGAACATAGCTTGGATAATATATATCTTCTTCGGACCTGTTGGTTGTGACAAATGTGTAAGCCTATCAATAATAACCTTCCCCACACCGCTAGGCCTATGGTGTTCGTTAACTGCTGCTGTCAGACGTTCCAACACACCAATATCCACACCTGCATAGGAAGAATTTAAAGGAACCAGAATCGTGCTGGGCTGACAAGAAGAGCTCTGGTTCTTGCCCTGTAAAACAAATTGGGCTAAACCCTGCCAATTATAATGAAACCATTCTGCTTTAGTTAACGGTATGGGGAAAAACATAGGAGCAGATGTACTTACAGGGACCTGTTGACAAATCCAGCAATCAGAATAATTCATTTTTGAAGCAAAATCTTTCATGATACTAGTGGCAGAATTAGGGTGGGACCGTGTCCCCAGGTGATTAGAATCATACAACAAATAATCGTCAGTAGCGACTACAATCGCCTTCGTAGAAGCCTTTACAGCAACATTTTTAACCTTTCCTGGTAACTCAACTGGAAAAATATATTCATGCACAAATTCCCTACAGTCCACCAAAAAGTCGTGTGGAAAGTCAGGAATGTTACTACAAACTTTGTCCTTGAAATTGTTGGATTTGTCAAACACCTGTTCACCGATATTACGTCTAGCACACCAATACGAGTTCACCTCATTGTCAACATTAGTTAATGTCACAAGTGTTGACATTAACTGTTGTGTAAGTGTAATATATTTGGCATCCAGTAAGTACCACTCAGCCGCTTCAGTCGAGGCATAGATCAAACAATCATCAACAGTACAACGTGAATGTGGGCAAATAAAAGCTCTACCTAATGTGATAAATCTTTTCTGACGTCCAGGCATAACAGTGTGTGAGTGAAGTGTAGCATTGTCCAAGGAAGTCAATGGGGTAGGAACACTAAGGGGTATATTAGTCTCTGAAACGGCATGGCTTGAGTTTCCTCCTAATTGGCCTCGGTGTATCACGGGATCTGTCTGGTTGGGGTGTATCACTGACAGGTCTGTGTCTCTCAATGGTACCTTGGTCCGGGCAGCCGCCCGGGTTGCTGACATCTCCGTCTGGAGCATTGTCAGGGTCGGAAGGGGTGACAACAGGGGCAACACCAGGCTTGGTAGAACCCCCAAGAGGGGTGTCGCAGTCACTGGATCCTTCACGATCTCCCTTGGCCCACTCGTCTCTGGGCTGGACAGGGTCTGGGACGAGGCCCCCCTCATCATCTGCATCACTGCGCAGATACTCACCAACATCTTCGTCAGCCTGGATGTCCAAGCTGTGGACTTCCTCGTCCCCAGGGGTCTCCTCACCATCCTGCTGAGGCTCTCCCTCATCGTCCTCATTGGGTGCCTTGATGCAGTGATGAACGTGGTACCAGGTGGGGGACCCCTTGATTTGGATGGCAGTCCCAGTGCACCGAACGACCTCGTATGGTCCTTCCCGTCGAGCCTCATGCCACTTCCGTCTGTAGACCTTCACGTATACTTTGTCACCCGGTTGCAACGCGTCCTTCCTCTCCTGTGCGTTCACCTCCTCTTCACGTTCCTGTTTGTGGAGCACATAAGAAGAGATACTCTTTTGCCGGTTAGTCATGTACTGTACATAGGCTTTCATGTCACTCTCCAAGAGAGCCAAACTTGGCCCTTTCCCACTGGTTCGTGCACAGGGAGCTGTCATTATTCTCCCCATAGCCAGTTCATGGGGAGTCAAGTGCAGCCCTCGAATCTCACTGGAACGACAGGCCATCAATGCAAGAGGGAGTCCTTCCACCCAATTAAGACCTGTATGCTGACAGACCTTAGAAAGACGGTTCTTAAGGACCCCGTTCATCCTCTCTACCATCCCCTGGCTTTGAGGTGAGTAAATACACCCAAATCTCTGCTTGATTCCCAACTTTTGTAGTATAAGCTTTACCGTCTTATCCACAAATTCCTTACCATTGTCTGACGCTATCCTATCTGGAATTCCAAACCTAGGTATGAATTCCCTGCATAGGAACTTTGCTACAGACTGAGCATCCTTTTTTCGAGTGGGGCATGCTTCTACCCATCTGCTGAACCTGTCCACTACAACTAACATGTACCTGTATCCTGCAACAGGACGAATCATGTCCACATAGTCAATCACCAAGTGTTTCATTGGCCCGTTTGGGGTAGGGATATGCCCAGTTCCCACTGGTATTCCAGGTCTGATATTGTTTTTCAAACAGACCACACATTGACCAAGGATATGGTCTATTTGTTCCAATAAATATGGAGCCCAAAAACCATATTCCTTGGTGATCTTGCGTCTTACCTCCCCCCTGGCCACATGTGCTAATCCATGGGCTTCCTGTATCAGCATGCCTAATAAATCTGGGGGTGCCACAACCAGTCCCTCATGATTTCTCCATAGACCTGTGTCATCCTGACTAGCCCCCCTTGTTAACCATAGGTTTTTGTCTAGCGCATTTGCCCCACTCTGTAACATCAACAAATCCTCAAGCGTGACCATGCCCTGTAACTGTGCTTCATGTGTGACCAGCAGAACTTTACCTGCTTTGTCTGCTCCTGTAATGGCTTTGGCTGCATCATCTGCAGCCCTGTTACCTTGTGTGACATGTGATGAGTCAGATCTGTGTGCGGCACACTTCACTATGGCTAATTCCCTTGGTTTCATCATGGCTTGTAACAGCTTCATGATTTGAGCGTGGTGCTGAATAGGCGAACCATCAGTTTTCTTAAAACCCCGTCCCTTCCATACAGCTCCATGTAGATGACACACATTATGGGCGTAGGCAGAGTCGGTGTACACTGTCACTCTTCGTCCGGTTCCCAAGTTGCATGCTTCTGTGAGGGCAATTAACTCAGCCAATTGAGCTGAACAAGGCTGAGGAACAGCCTCGGCTTGTTCCACAATGAACCCTGAATTTTGGGATCGGACTATGGCATACCCAGCACGTAAACTTTCTCCTACCCGGTAACAAGATCCATCAGTCATCAGTCATCACTCAACGTCAGCTTCCTTTAAAGGCAAAGCTAGTAGATCTGCTCTAAGCTTAGAGTACCTCATAGCTTCCTTCACACAATCGTGTGGTTCCCCATCTTCTGGGGTTGGCAAGGTCTCTGCTGGGTTAAGTGTGTTACATCTTAGTAATGTTACATCTTCTCTTTCCAACATCCTGTAATAATTCCTAATCCTAGGCATCGTCAAAGTATACTTGCCTTGATTCAAAAGATTCCTTAGACTGTGGTGGCAGAGAATGGTAATTGGGTACCCCATTGTTAAGGTTGTTGCCTTCTCGTACATAAGATATGCCCCGGCCATTGCTCTGTAGCATGGCGCGAAACCCATTTCTACCTCTGAATATGCGACAGAGTAATAGGCTATGGGCTGTGGACTAGGTCCAATGCCTGTTGGTTGCGTAAGAACAGCGCAGGCATACTTCCCTTTGGCTGAAGAAGAAACATACAATCCAAATTCTTTGGAATAATCTGGAAGCGCTAAAGCTGGCGCTTCTTGTAATTTGTGTTTAATTGTCTCAAACGCCAAATCAGCTTCCCTTGTCCAAGTAATGCAACATTGGAGTTTATCACTACCTGTTTCCTTAATCATCCCCCTCAATGGAGCGACCAGTCTAGTGTAATCCTCCACCCATGCTGAACTATACCCAGTAATGCCCAAAAACATCATCATTTCCCTAACCGTTCGTGGTTTTGGAGCCTTCTGAATAGCTTCCAAGTGTTCGTTAGTGACACTGCGATGTCCCTGTGTAATAGATTGTCCTAAGTAAGTTACCTTTTCCTGGCAATACTGTAGCTTCTTTTTAGACACCTTGTGTCCCTTCTCCGCCAAAACCTTTAACAGTTTAACGGAATCCCTGTGACATGTTTCTTCATCTGGGGCACAAAGGAGTATGTCATCCATGTACTGAATGGCAGTACTACTTATCGTCTGCCCTAACCCGTCTAAGTCCTCCTTCAAGACCTGATTAAAAACATGAGGACTGTGTTTGTACCCTTGTGGCATTCTGGTATATTGATAATGTTGACCTTTGTAGGTAAACCCAAATAACCCTTGACTTTCTACACTAAGAGGTATAGAAAAGAAAGCCCCGCATAAATCAATCACTGTAAATACTTTGGCTGTAGATGGAATCTGAGTCAACAGCACATGAGGATCAGGAACTTCGGCTGGATAGCTGACAACTACCTCATTCACAGCCCGTAGGTCATGTACCAGACGATATGAACCATCAGGTTTCGTTACTGGCAGAAGAGGTGTGTTACTTAACGGATATTGAGTTATCTTCAAGACTCCTGCCTCTAACAATCCTTTGATCTGTGGCTCAATTCCATCAATTGCTTCCTGCTTCAATGGGTATTGGTTTTTCCAAGGGGGTTTTGCACCCGGTATGAGTTCAACTCTCAATGGACGAGCTGATTTCACAAATCCAATGTCTGTACTGTTCTTTGCCCACAGGTCTGCTGGCACATTCTGTATCATTTCTTCTCTGAGGTCTTTTTCAGGTTGTACAGGAAGGATTAGCTGGTTCATTAGCTTCACAGTCTGCGGATGTCCTATTCCTTGAGCAGAGATCATCAGTTTTGTGAACTGTCCATCAATGCTCCTCCAGATAGCAGGGTTTTCTTTTGTCGTTACAAATCTGGCTTTTTCTGAGTCTGCCATCATTGCCCCTAAATGCTTCTGTTTATAGTGTTCAGATATCATAAGTGTCACATGAGGGATGCTACCCTCAATCTTATGCTCCTGATCTAGATAAGTGTCACTGTTTATCTTCATAGCCACTCCCTGAGGGCCTAGGATTATACAACTTGTACTAAGCTGTACCTGTTTTGGCTGATGCTTCAGCCACTCATCTGGGTTTGCATCTGCAACTTCTCTAAAATACTGGAGTGTACAATGCAATGGATCAGTAGGCCTTCTGGCCTCTGACATGTGTGCCAGGATATAATTGTCCCACATCCTTGCTGGTTCCATTAGGTCTGGGCTAAGCCCTCCCACCCAATACACCATAGATGCGTTGTTGTCCATCATGACAGACAGCTGTCTGTTCTCTTGTGGCACTGTCACCCGACAGCCGTCAGGTGTGCATTTCACTGTACAGTTCAATTGGCATAGTGCATCTCTCCCTAGTAGCCCTATTGGCGTGTGTTCTGATACAAGTATTGACAGATCTGCTCTCTGTCCTTTGTACTCTAAGCTTACAAGCTCAGTAGTAGGGATCAGCTGTTTAATTCCCTCGAATCCGATTGTCTTCACATATTTCCCAGACATAGGAAGGTGCGTGGCATCTTCAGGCTTCAGACAGGTGTAGGCTGCTCCACTGTCCACCATCAATTCTAATGGACGTTGGTTGACCGACACCCATATGGTAGGTTCATCTTCAGGCCTGTTCGTCACCACCAGCTGGCACCCCCCTCTCGGATCTTCTGGGCACCCCTATAGCCCAGCTGGTGGGCCTCCGTAGGGGTTCACCACTCCTGGAGCCGGTGTAGCAGGGGGCCTATATCTTCCTTTTTGTTTCCCCCCTGCGCCCCCCTGGTTCTTCTTCCAGCAGGTACGGGCTAAGTGTCCATCCTGGCCGCATTGGAAACATGGTCCTAACATCTTCTTCCCGGCTGCGGTCCATCCCTCTTGTGGTGGTCCTTGGCCAGGCTGGTTGTATGGCTGGTACGGAACCACTTGCACCCCTGGTGGCCCCTGTGGGTATGGATACCCCCCTTGTGGCCCCTGTGGGTATGACTGGGGAGGGACAGTTTGCAGTTGCTGTGGTTGAGATGGGACCTGTAGGGCTATGGTCTGCACTCTCTCTCTGGTTTTCTTGCCTTCAGTCAATTGTACTTGAGTTAGTTTTCTGAGTGAGTCTTCGTCTTGTGCCTTCTGTATCTGAATCTTCTTTCTAAATAATTCTACTTGGTGTGCTACGTTGTCTATATAAACAGCCTTGTTCATGTGTCGTAGCCCCACCACTTCTGCTAACTTGTTCTTAACTGGGGTAGGGAGACCTTGTTGAATCTTTTCCCTGATTATGGCTTTTTCTAACGGGTTATCTTCGGCATCCTTCCCTGTCACACTTCTCCATTGAGAGTGCACACGGGCTACATAACCTCTGGGATTCTCATCTTCTCCCAGTGGCATCACAATGATATTGTCTGGGTGAATGTGAGTAGGGTATGTCTCTCTGATTGCCTTCCACAGCCTGCCTCTGTTTGCTGCGAAGAGCTCTGGGTCATAAACTGATGTACCGATATATTTATGAAGTCCTGCCTTCGTCAATATTTCCTGCATGGTGTCCAATCCTGTAATAAAGGCTAAGAGTCTTTTCAGGTCTCCCATCGCGGCCTGCGTCCCTGTCAGTCTCACGTCCATCTCGTTAGTCCAAGGGTGACCCCCATCTTCTAGGACTGGGAGTTTTTCGATCACTTCAGACAGATCTGTATGACCCCAAGGACGATATTCTATCTTGTTATCTCGAAACAGCACCGGGAAGATCCCCTGAATTTCCTCTTCCTCCGATGCCTTCCCTCTTGGTCTAAGGCCATAATTGCTTACTAGTGGCTCCGTTCTTTCGTCCCACCTTGGTGTCGCTGTAGACCTTGGGAGGTTCGGCTGGGATGTATGATGTGATGACACTTGACGATATTCTCTTGAGAGGTTCGGCTGGGATGTATGAAATGATGTCACTTGAGCTATCTGTTCTTCCAGTTCCTCTATCTGTCGTATACAACTTTCCTCCTCTCTTAGGCTTCTCTGGAGTTTTCTTGCCCTCTTTCTTAACTCCTCCTTATCCTTTTTCACCCTTTCTTCCTCCTCTTCCTCCGACATCCTCTTCTTTTGCTTTAAGCTCTCTTTCTTCTTCTCTATCTTCAGAGACTCCTGCTCATCTTCAGAACCACTTTCTTCTTTTCCCTTTTTATAGCGTCTTGTCCTTCCCTGTTTTTCGGCCCTGGCTATTAGTTTTCTGATCTGAGCACTGTAACCTCCCTGTGCATTGCTGTCAGCACCGGAACATTCGCCTTCACCTCCACTGCCATCTTCATTGTCATCTGTCTTGTTCTCTGGTTCGAAATCCACGGTCACTTTCGCTCTTCCCCTCTCTAGTACATTATCACCCCCATCTTTGATAGTGAAGGCTCCGTTCGTACTTAGGACGGGGACCTGAGGGTAGATCCGCTGAGAATTGTCCTCCAGTATCTTGGCATAGGGAGGAGGACTGGAGATTGGAGCTGTGTGTGAGAATGGAATGTTCACTTTCTCTTCCATTGCTTTGGCCAATTCATCTCTTTTTTCTGGATCCATGTGAGCTGTTTTCTCATTCCAAGCTAATGCTACTTTCTGCCCCTCTACCTTGAAGAGGTCTAAAATAGCTAACTCTAACCTGCGTTTCTCTGATCTAATCTTTCCTTTTTGATGCGCCTTATGTGCATTGATAAGTATCTCCAATGTTGCAATTAATTGTAAGTCAAAGGTGCCCTCTTCTGGCCATGGTTGTTCAATGTCTGCCCAACGAATATTCCATTTCGTTGACATTTTGCTAATCTCCTTAACAAGAGGATTCATTTTTTCCACTATAGCCACAGGGGATGAATTTGCTAATATTCCCTTGTCTGTATTAACAGCCCTCACAATGTTACTGGGTTTGGCTCCCATGTCTGAAATATTTATACTGCTTAATATGCTGAAAATATGCTATAAGGTGTACTTTTCTTACAACCCACCTTCTGTTGCCGTATCTGCTAAACAGATGCTAGTCCAACTTTTAACTGCGTCAACTGTCTACACAGAACATTACAATTCAGAACAACGGATTGTTTCAGTGGTATTGTGTATTATTGACTTAAATGTAATCTATGTGTGTGTGTGTTTTAATTTAAATTTAATTAAAATTTTTAATTCAATTTAATTTAAATTATTTAAATAATTATAACTAATTAATCACCAACAATCAACTATCACTATTAATTAATATTAATTAATTATTAATAATCATAACTAAATAATCATTCAATTCAAATTTAAATTCAATTTAATTTCAATTCAATTCAATCCAAATTTAGTTTAGTTTTAATCTAAATGTTTTTCCCTTATTGTGTATGAATGTGTATCACTTAATTGCTCAATCAATACTAATTATAGTTCAGGTCAACTTTAATTATTAAACTACAAAGGCTGTTCAACACAATTTATCAAATTACAAAGGCAGGTCACGCTTTCTGATTCACAAAACCCTTGATTGCTCAATCCTCAGATATAAACTGTTCTGCTCTTCTTTAATCAAAAGCTGTGAAAAAGAACTTGAAATAAAAAGATGTAAAATACGAATAGTGACAACAACCTGTAAAGAAATCGATTTATTTTGGAAGGAATAAAATGATTAATTATTAATTACAATCTGTAAAGAAATCGACTTGTTATTTGAAAGGAATGCATAATTAATTAGACTTAGTCATTAACACTTCATTGATGCAACCCTGTAAAAGAAAACGTTACCATTGGACTATTACAATCTGTCCACTAGATGGCAGCAAGTTCCTTCCCCAGACCTGTCAATGAAATTTCTCCAAACCACTCTATCCCACTGGTCAATTCACTTTCCTTATCTTTTAGAATACGACACAACCCATGCGAAATGAATCCAATTTTATCTGCAAGAAATAAGTAATGTAATTAATCAAAATCAGGTTCCTTTCTAAAGGAATGCTTATTATTCCACTTTGTTCCTTCAGACCTCCCCTCTTCCCAGGGCGCAGTCTCAGGCTGGAACCCTTTCCGCTGAGGTCCTTTCCAAAGGACATCTCATCTCAGCCTCTCTGCTTCCCAGGCGTCTCCTTTTCAGAGCCCTGATCACAGAAAGCACCACTCGCCTACTAGCTGTACGTCGCTTTCAGCTTATGGTGGCCTGACTGTACATTGAGCTGAGCGCTACTGCCATATCATATGGCCTTACGTTCTTGAGCGACCCAACCGGCCGGTGACCCAGTCGATAGCGACCCCCTGCCAATGTATAACACTGGCCCTGTAGCGGTGATTAGCCGCCCAGGTGGGAACCGACGGTCTGATCCCTAGCCCACTTTGCTATGGGTCTAGAAACTTTGACCGTTTACACCAGCCTTGCCTGTTCACGGGTGTAGCTTCCTCTCACATCCCGCTAGGTGTGGGCTGTCGCCCACGTACCACGCACTGCCCACACACCTACATGCGACAGCTGCGCCGACTAGACGGTACCACGGTAGTATGTTCATTCATACTTCATCAGACACGCGGGGCCTTCAGTCCTCTCCCCAGCACTATATGAGATATTTAACGTGCCCTCGGAACTTTGCAATTCCACCGCCGCCTGTTTTTGGCTAGGTTCGGGGTGCCTAATCCCCTGCCTAACCAAATGAACCTCACTCTAATATTTTCTAATGCCTTTTTTCCACAGCCTCTGTACTTGAACGCCTTGAGCGCTTGCAGGCATAAGGCTCGACGGCACTAAAGTAATTAGCTGACAATGGTCCTCTTGTCTTCTCACATACACGGACTATGCTCTTTCAAACTAGGAATTCAGATTCCTTTACACTCATAACAATCCTGTTATACCACACACACGATAAAGTATCGTACAATTACAATAACACAATTATCAGACTCTCTTCTGATTTATCACAAGATATCAATATTGCCGACCCATTAACAAAACGTCTTCCGTTAATTTCCTGTCGACAAGCCTACACTTTTCATATAGACACTTACTAAAGTTCGTCTTCCTTTAGTACTCTACTGACAGCGCATTCGCAAAACGCGCACTGAAGCAATTCATCCTTTGCTCCACAAACACACACACGATACTTCTACAATATCGTACAATTACACATTTTATGTACAAATACAGATTTCTAAATCCGGCTCTTTAAATTCAATCCAATTGTAATTATCTTATATTTCTAACAGATACTCAACACAAATCTAAATTCTTTTGTTTACAGCTTTAAGACCATTTAATTACATCAAGGAAGTCTGACTGAGAGAGAGAGGGACAGAGAGACAGAGAGTGAGAGAGGAAGGGAACCAATTTGAGAAAGGCAGAGGGAGAGAGAGAGGGAGATAGAGAGAGAGAGAGAAAGGGAACCAATTTGAGAAAGGCAGAGGGAGAGAGAGAGAGAGAGAGAGAGAGAGAGAGAGAGAGAGAGAGAGAGAGAGACAGAGAGAGAGAGAGAGAGAGAGGCAGAGGGAGAGGGAGAGACAGAGAAAGAGCAGAGAAAGGGGGGGGAAGAAGAAGTCAATGGGTCACAGAGGGAGAGACAGAGAAAGAGAGAATGGTACTTACCTCCAGGCGCTGAATGAAGAGATGTAAAAATTGACGGTCACTATAATTACTTATAAGCTATTAATTAACTCCTGGGCTAGTCTCGCCATTATTTCGTATATATTTTGGTATCTGTTACTTACTAAAAATGAAGAAGAATTCTTGAGCAAATTTGAGCAAGACTTGTTTATTCAAAAAAAAAGCAGGTTACACAGCATGGCCCCTTCAATGGAGCTGATGGTCCGAATCGGTCACAGGATGGATGTCAAGAAAAATAAAGAGGCAG
>NC_137678.1:18254832-18256112 GCF_963989245.1 Nansenia antarctica
ACCAGTTCCAGACCAGTTACAACAACCTGACTGCAGAGAGAGACCAGTTCCAGACCAGTTACAACAACCTGACTGCAGAGAGAGACCAGTTACAGACCAGTTACAACAACCTGACTAAAGAGAGAGACCAGTTACAGACCAGTTACAACAACCTGACTGCAGAGAGAGACCAGTTCCAGACCAGTTACAACAACCTGACTGCAGAGAGAGACCAGTTACAGACCAGTTACAACAACCTGACTAAAGAGAGAGACCAGTTACAGACCAGCTACCACAACCTGACTAAAGACAGAGACCAGTTACAGACCAGCTACAACAACCTGACTAAAGACAGAGACCAGTTACAGACCAGTTACCACAACCTGACTAAAGAGAGAGAGACGACCTTCAGATGAAACTTTGTGAGAAAGCCGTCGGTGCAGAAGGATGGAGGATGTTTGGCTCCAGCTGCGACTTCCCCTCCACTGAGACTAGAAGAACCTGGGAGGAGAGCAGACAGGACTACAGAGACAGAGGAGCAGACCTGGTGGTCATCAACAGGAGAGAGGAACACGACTTCATCATTGATCTAAAGAAAGGGTGGGGCGGGGCGGGGGCCTGGATTGGTCTGACTGACAGAGACACAGAGGGGACCTGGGAATGGGTGGATGGCTCCCCTCTGACCACAGGGTACTGGTATACTGGACAGCCAAAGAATGACCATAATCTGGACTGTGTGGCGATGTATGAACAATGGATTGTGGCTGTATGAACTTGGATTGTGTTTGGAACTTGGATTGTGTTTTGCATTGGCTGTATGAATGGATGTATGAACTTGGATTGTGGCTTCCAGTGGAACTGGATCTGTGAGACAGTGGTTATTCTTAATAGCAATCGCATGTTGTCATGTTTGGCAGTTTTGGGGGGTGGGGCGGTGGCAGGGGGGGGGGGGCAGAGTTTTCTAGGGTTTTTAGGTATATTCATTTTTTTATGACGTGATGATGTTTCAATCTGGGTTGTGCTGTTGTGTTGTTTATGGTACTTGTCTGGTGGTAGTTTTTAAAGTTTCATTTAAAATATATTATTATAGATTAATTAATATTATTATATATTAATATTAGGTGTGTAAATGTTTAGGTGTCTGAAAAAAAAGCATTAAAAATGTATTTCTACTGTCAAGAGAGAAGAGGGAAAGGGAGAGAGAGACAGAGAGAGGGAGAGAGACAGAGAGAGAGAGGGAGAGAGAGACAGAGAGAGGGGAAAGAGAGGCAGAGAGAGAGGCAGAGAGAGAGGGAGAGAGC
>NC_137678.1:18256312-18258812 GCF_963989245.1 Nansenia antarctica
GTCAGAGAGAGAGAGAAAGGTGTGTGTGTGAGTGTGTGTGTGTGTGTGTGTGTGTGTGTGTGTGTGTGAGTGTGAGTGTGTGTGTGTGTGTGTGTGTGTGTGTGTGTGTGTGTGAGTGATATTAACCCCGTCAGGGTTGTCAGCCCATCCCAGGGTTCAGAGAGAGACTTCCTGTGGAGCAGCACAGCTCATGACATCACTTCCTGTGTGCACTCGCCTCACGTCCCTCCTGACAGGTGGAACTGTGCCCGTCGTCATAACGACTGACCCCAGCATCCCTGACCAGGAAAAACTCCAGGCCCTAGTCTAAGGGCCAGTTAGAGACGGAGTTAGAATGCCCAGCAGGGGGGAGACAGAGAGAGAGAGAGAGAGAGAGAGAGAGAGAGAGAGAGAGAGAGAGAGAGAGAGAGAGAAAGAGGAGACAGAGGGAGAGAGAGAGAGAGAGAGAGAGAGAGAGAGAGAGAGAGGGAGAGATGGAGACAGAGAGGGAGAGAGAGAGGGAGAGTTGGAGACAGAGAGGGAGAGAGGGAGACAGAGAGAGAGAGAAAGACAGAGAGAGAGAGATAGAGATAGAGAGAGAGATAAAGGGAGTGATGATGCAGTTCCCAGCACCATGCCCCCATCTCCTCTAAGCGCTGATAAGCCCCGCCTCTCACCTGCTCCGGTCGCCATGACGACCTATTGATCCCCTCAAGGTCTCTGCCTCCTCTAGGGCTTATCTCTGACACACACACACACACACACACACACACACACACACACACGCTTATCAGATCTGCAGAGACAGCGTGAGGTCAGACAGACAGGTGGTCATACAGATGTCAGACAGACAGGTGGTCTAAACACACAGGTGGGGCTTTTCTGGGTCACATGACGTCGTTAACAACATCGTACACATGGCCTGATGGGATGGAGCACGTTGGGTTGGATGGTAGTACTAAGGGGAGGCTGGGGGAGGCCAGGGGAGGCCAGGGGAGGCTGGTGGAGGCCGGGGGAGGCTGGTGGAGGCTAGGGGAGGCCAGGGGAGGCTGGTGGAGGCCGGGGGAGGCTGGGGGAGGCTAGGGGAGGCTGGGGGAGGCCAGGGGAGTCTTATGGAGGCTAGGGGAGGCTGGTGGAGGCCAGGGGAGTCTGGTGGAGGCTAGGGGAGGCTGGAGGAGGCCAGGGGAGTCTGGTGGAGGCTAGAGAACACGAGAACGGTTGCCATAGAGATAGAATGATGGTTCCCATGGCGAGCTTGTCTCTTAGAGACAACAACGAGTTATTTATGTTGGGTTGTTCAGAATAACTCAGTTATTCATGTGTCAAAGGTTTCTGAACTTGTGAATGTCAATAAAGACCAAGAAGAGCTGGTTAAGAGACTCATGAGCTGGCAGGGAGCCGCTAAAGATCTGGCGAAGAGCTCTGCGTGTGTGTGTGTGTGTGTGTGTGTGTGTGTGTGTGTGTGTGTGTGTGTGTGTGTGTGTGTGTGTGTGTGTGTGTGTGTGTGTGAGTGTGAGAGAGCTGGCAAAGAGCTTCTCCTGTGCTTCAGTTCCAGTAACCTCCATAGGACATGTGACATCCTAACATCACCTCCATCGCCGTGGAAACTCATTGCGTGAGGCTGCCAGCAGCCTGCAGTACACTGGGAAGGTGATTGCATCATAATGACAGGATACCATGGCAACACATTGGAATATTGGAAGCTCCGTAAGAGACTAGTAAATAAAACAAAAAAAGTTATTTATTCATGATAATAATAATAAGAACAATAATAATAATAATAATAATACATTAGACTTATATACCCTTTTCTAGACACTAAAGACGCTTTACAAACTGAAAAGATTGAGTAGTAATAATAAAAAGAAACAAAAGATAAGTAAAAGAAGGTATAGGGGTCTAATTCATTTTTAGATTACTAAATCTAAGTCTAAAGGCCAATGCACACGGCGTGAGATTTTGTTGCACCGAGAAATTTGATTCCATTGTTTTGAATGAGACAATGCACACGGCGTGCGATTTTGTCGCACTGTCAAATTTTGTGGTGCGACGGATTGCGTCACAATGGGACAATTGGGAAACTTCAACTGGTCTATCTAAATTAATTGAGTCACTCATAACGGGGAGAGAGACTGGAGCATACATTTTACACGCGTCTTTCGGTCATAGACAGCTAGCTTGCTGAGCATCAACTAATTTTCCATAACGTAAAAAGGAGGCGGTTGGTTGTGGGTCTACGAGATTCTGCATTCTCACAATGAAATGAGAGTTCAACTTGGTCAACAGTTGAGGCTGTAGTGTACAGGAGGACCGCTCCAGACAACTTACTTCAGGTTGAACAGACAGGAGTTTGACGTGGATCTGGGAGAGATTGGAGCCGTCGTCACCAAGATGCCAACTACATTGCGAGAGTATAAAATATGTGCTTTAAGGAGGGTATTGTAGTGCCAAAAAACGAGAGTCGTAGGCGGAGCGGAGACATTTCGGAGCTAGCATCAAAACACTAGTCTATTACATTACT
>NC_137678.1:18263812-18296312 GCF_963989245.1 Nansenia antarctica
GGGGATGATGGACCAGGGGATGATGAACCAGGGGATGATGAACCAGGGGATGATGGACCAGGGGATGATGAACCAGGGGATGATGGACCAGGGGATGGTGAACCAGGGGATGATGGACCAGGGGATGATGGACCAGGGGATGATGAACCAGGGGATGATGGACCAGGGGATGGTGAACCAGGGGATGATGGACCAGGGGATGGTGAACCAGGGGATGATGGACCAGGGGAACCAGGGGATGATGGACCAGGGGATGATGAACCAGGGGATGGTGAACCAGGGGATGATGGACCAGGGGATGGTGAACCAGGGGATGATGGACCAGGGGATGATGAACCAGGGGATGATGGACCAGGGGATGGTGAACCAGGGGATGATGGACCAGGGGATGGTGAACCAGGGGATGATGGACCAGGGGAACCAGGGGATGATGAACCAGGGGATGATGGACCAGGGGATGGTGAACCAGGGGATGATGAACCAGGGGATGATGAACCAGGGGATGATGGACCAGGGGATGGTGAACCAGGGGATGATGGACCAGGGGAACCAGGGGATGATGGACCAGGGGATGGTGAACCAGGGGATGATGGACCAGGGGATGATGAACCAGGGGATGATGGACCAGGGGATGGTGAACCAGGGGATGATGGACCAGGGGAACCAGGGGATGATGGACCAGGGGATGATGGACCAGGGGATGATGAACCAGGGGATGATGGACCAGGGGATGGTGGACCAGGGGATGATGGATCAGGGGATGATGGAGCAGGGGATGATCAATGATCAGATGTTCAACGCTCTTTAACACTAGTACAGGCGTGTCGATGTTACCTACTATAAGAGCCGCCTCGGGGGTCAGATGACCATAGTCTTTACAATGTGAAGCTGCTACTTACACACAACGACCACTAGTTGGCTGCTTGTAAATTAGCCTGCCTCCTCCTACACAGAAAAACTGCAAAATAGCTTCATACTAGCTTATCCTGATGTGATTCAGAAAATGTGGTGGGAGGCAGACAGCCCCCCCAGACTAACACACCACACTACTACACACTAACCACACTAACACACTACACTACTACACACTAACCACACTAACACCCCCCAGACTAACACACTATACTACACACTACACTACTACACACTAACCACACTAACACCCCCCAGACTAACACACTATACTACACACTACACTACTACACACTAACCACACTAACACCCCCCAGACTAACACACTACACTACTACACACTAACCACACTAACAACCCCAGACTAACACACTACACTACTACACACTAACCACACTAACATCCCCCAGACTAACATACTACACTACTACACACTAACCACACTAACACCCCCCCAGACTAACACACTACTACACACTAACCACACTACTACACACTAACCACACTAACAGCAGATGGGATACAGGATATCTAACGGCAATTTAACCCACATCCACTCCCTCTGTCTCTCTTTCTCCATCTGTCTCTCTCTCTCTCTCTCTCTCTTTGTCTCTCTCTCTCTCTGTCTCTCTCTGTTTCTGTCTCTCTCTCTCTCTCTCTCCGTCTGTATCTCCCTCTGTCTCTCTCTCTCTCCCTCTGTCTCTCTCTCTCTGTCTCTCTCTGTCTCTCTCTCTGTCTCTCTCTCTCTCCCTCTATCTCTCTCTGTCTCTCTCTCTCTCTGTCTCTCTCTCTGTCTCTCTCTCTCTCTCTCTCTGTCTCTCTCTCTCTCTCTCTCTCTCTGTCTCTCTCTCTCTCTCTGTCTCTCTGTCTCTCTCTCTGTCTGTCTCTCTCTCTGTCTCTCTCTCTGTCTCTCTGTCTCTCTCTCTCTCTCCCACTGTCTGCCAGCCAGCAGAGGTAAACTGAACCTGTAAACCTATAGTTACCCTCCCCCATCCCTTTCCCCCTCCTCCTCCCTCCTTCCCTCCTTTTCTTTTCTGCTCAGTGGTTCATGCCACCGGCCCGTCTCAGAGATGGTGTGTGTGTGTGTGTGTGTGTGTGTGTGTGTGTCTGAGCCATGCGCTAACCACAGAGAGAAAACATGGGCAGGAGGTCAACACAATCCTGTGTGTGTGTGTGAGCGCACATACTCATGCGTGTGTATGTGTGCAAGTGTGGGCCTGTGTGTGTGTGTGTGTGTGTGTGTGTGTGTGTGTGTGTGTGTAAATAACTGTGTGAGGGCCAGGAGTCGATAGGGCCCGGGGGAAGTCTAACTCAGCGCTGGGAACATGAGCATGTGTGTGTTTTTTTGTTTTTTTAAAAACAATATTTTATTAGAAGGAAGTACACAGTACAGCATTTATGGGTACACAAAAAGGAATGAAAAATGTTTCTTTTTCTTTTTCCCCTATGTATCCACCCACCCACCCATCAACCAAACACCTATTACCAATAGAAAAATATAATAATAATACAATAATAAAATTAAAAAATGTAATAATAAAATAATAATAAAATAAAAATAATAAAATAAAATAAAATAAAACAACAACAACAAGCATCAGGCTATATCGAATGCATCCAAAGTTCTTATATTGTAATCAAAGGGTACTTACATACATACATATACAAATAAACCAATGTGCCTAAACATGTCTACACATAACAACTGTTTTTAACACGTACACACACAGACACACACACACACACACACACACACACACACACAGACACACACACGCACAGACACACACAGACACACACACACACACACACACACACACACACACACACACACCTGGGGACCAACAGCAGCTTTAGCAGGTTAACATGATGGAATGTGTTGTTTTTATTAGCTGCACAGAGACTGTTAGCATGTTAGCAAAATAGCATGTGGAAACATCGGGGGCTTCTGGTCGACAGACTGGGTGGGGTGAGGTGGTGGGTGGGGGAGGGGTGAGAGGGGGTGAGGTGGTGGGTGGGTGAGGGGGGGGGGGTTGTTTCTGATAGAGGAGTGAGGGCTTCAGCTAAATCGATGACTACTTTTTTATTTTATTTTATTCACTCTCACTCACACACACACACACACCCACACACCCACCACACACACACACACCCACCACACATACACACACCCACACACCCACCACACACACACCCACCGCACACACATACACACACACACACACACTCACACACCCAGCCACCATACACACACACACACACACACACAACATACACACACACACACAGCCGCACGCACACTCACACTCACACTGACACACACACACACACACACACACACACACACACACCATACACACACACACAGAGCCGCACGCACACTCACACTCACCATACACACACACACACACACACACACTATATACACACACACACACACACACACTCACACTCACACTCACACACACACACACACACACCATACACACACACAGAGCCGCACGCACACTCACACTCACCATACACACACATGCAGAAAGACATTTCCATTTCCATGTAAGTCCTTCAGCAGACGCTTTCATCCAAAGCGACTTAAAACCAACCCTCATGTCTGCAGTAAGTGGCTCATCCATCCATCAGTCCTGCTCAGACAAACATCCCATAATAACCAGTGCTGTGTCTGCAGTCTGCAGTGAAACGTTCATGTTATTAACATTTTCCTCTGGTAATGTTGTTCAAGTGCTGCTCCCAACGCCAGGCTGTCAGATGTCAAGTGTTACGAGGGGGGTCAGCGAGGATCACTCCCCGATGCCTCTGCTGGTTGAAGAGCAGCATCACTCCAGCCCTGGACTAATTACGTGATTATTGTCACCTGTGAGTGTTTGTATGTGTATTTAGGTGTTCCCTGTTCCCTTGTCAGTTGTTCGTACTTGTTAGCGTCTTGTGAACCCTCGTCTTTCCCTGAAGAATATTGTGCATGATACTTGTCCCTGTCCTTTCGGTCCTGGAGGACTTTATCTTACCTGTCGTTACGTCCAGGTATTATTGACTATACTATACTTGTGTTTTGATTTGTTTGTGTTTAAGTGAAGTTTGCTGTTAGTAAACGGAGCCTTGTTTGCTCATCTTTTGTTTTTGCTATTCGCAAGTGTTTTGTTATTGTTATTATTTATCGACTCGCTACGCAGAGCCTTGCTTGCTCTCCTTTATTTTTTTGTGGTTCTGTATCACGGTCCTATGGATATTCAGTGTACTCATCTCAGTAAAGAGAACTTTATTTTATTCATGTCTCGACCTCAATTCCTCTGAGTCGCACCGGTCCAACACCACTCTACATTTAGAACATTATTCCAAAACGTAACAGAACAACTGACCATCATGGACCCAGCGGAGGCAGCTCAGATCCGGTCGGTGCTGGCTAATCAAGGTGCCAAACTCGCCCAGCATGACCGGGTTCTACAGGAATTAACTGAATCCGTTCGCCAGATGTCCACTGCCGTCAAACGCCTGGTGGACTTCCACGACGTGGCGCAGGCCGTCGCCGCAGCCGACGCATCGGCAGCACCACCTCCTCCACCAGCTCCTGCCCCTCTCATCCCTGCACTTCGTGAGCCTCGTCTGCCACCCCCAGAGAGATACGATGGACGCCCAGATGGTTGCAGGGAGTTCGTAGTCCAGTGCAGCCTCGTCTTTAGCCTACAACCAGCATCATTCCCCACCGAGCAGTCCCGGGTAGCCTACATCACCACCCTGCTGACGGGACGTGCTCTCTCCTGGGCGACGGCTGAGTGGGAGAGACAGACACCGCTGTGCTTCAACTCCCAGCTCTTCATCACGGAACTACGGAAGGTGTTTGACACTACCAGGGTGCTCTCTGCAGACAGGGCGATCGGCTGGTAGCAGACTACGCAGTGGAGTTCTGCACCTTGGCGAGAGAGACCGGGTGGGAGGAGTGTGCTGTGGTAGTCCTTGTTATATCCTAACTAGGTATGTTGATATAACTAAATATACTTTCTATATAGTAGAGCAAGCAGGAGCTGGAGACCGTGTTACTGTAGTGGTGATAACTTTATTAGTCAACAACGGAAACGGATCACACGTCATACATATATACTAGGCAGTACCCGGATGCCCCACAAGGTGGTAGTATAAGTACATGACAACTCCTCCCCACTTAATGAACAAGTAGGCTCACTAACAAACCCTTGAAATTAACAATCGCTCAGAACTCCAATCACAACAACAAGATCACTTTGTTAACTAGTTATAAACCATTCATCTTATTCTAAGGGAATGAGTTACGGACTACTCAAACCCTGACATGACCCAGGGGATTATTATGCCCCATTCTTGAGGGTCTGTCACATCCCTACTACAGATCCAGGCGTTTCGGCGGTCGCCGCTCTCTCTGTGACTGGCGATGAGTAGTACGGCCATCCGGCAGAACTACACTGTCTGTATCCGGAACAGGTTTCGGTGTGGAACACGGCGACAGTTCTGTCTCCGATACAGCGGTGAAAGTGGATCCAGAGTCAACAGGCTCCACTGTACCTGGTGTATCCTGGATGAGTGTGCTCTGGATTGGGCTGCCCCGGTTGCTTGGCTCAGCAGCAACCACTGGTGTGTTTTCCCCAGGTGTTGCAGACCCCGCGAGAAGCTGGTCGGTGTGTCTCCTCCAGACTAGGTCATCCTTGGTCCGCACTGTATAAGACACCGGCCCGGTCTGTTCCAGGACTGTAGCAGGCGTCCACTTAGCTCGGTTGTTATAGTTACGTGCCAGTACACGGTCACCGGGCCGGAAGGTCCTTTCTTTTGCTCTCTGCTCACGTCTCTTGACCTGAGCCTGTTGTTTCAGGTGCACAGTCTCTTTGGTCTTTGGGGGTTTCAGAAGGTCGAGATTGGTGCGGAGTTGTCTCTTCATGAGAAGTGCTGCCGGCGCGACTTGAGTGGTTGAGTGCGGTATATTTCTGTATGACAGCAGAAACCTATTGAGCCGCTGGTGGAGAGATCCTTGTCCCTGTGAGGCCTTCAGGCCGTTTTTCATGCTCTGAACAAATCTCTCTGCTAATCCATTTGTGGATGGGTGATAGGGGGCAGAGCGGATGTGTTGTACTCCATTTGCCTCCAGGAATCTCTCAAACTCTTGTGAGACGAATTGGGGCCCGTTATCGCTCACCAGCTGTTCTGGAAACCCGAATCGACTGAACATCTCTCCTAGTTTCTCGATGGTTTTCTCTGCTGTGGTCGATCTCATTATCGCCACTTCCGGCCACTTACTGTGGGCATCAACCACCACCAGGAACATCCTCTCCTCCATCGGGCCAGCGAAGTCCACATGAACTCGCTGCCATGGTGCCTCCGGCCAATCCCACGGATGGAGAGGAGCTGGCTGCGGCATGCAGCGCACCTGCTGGCATGACGTACATGTTTTCACAGTCTCCTCGATCTGACCATCCAGTCCAGGCCACCAAAAGTAGCTTCTCGCAAGCTCCTTCATGCGGACGATCCCACTATGTCCTTCATGTAGCTGCAGTAGTAGTCTTTTCCGTAACACAGGCGGAATAATCACCCGGCGTCCCCAGAGGAGACATCCTGCCTGCACAGACAGTTCACTCCTTCTTGTGAGGTAGGGCTTGAGCTCGGGAAGGTCTCCCCTCCTACCGGTGATCAGTACATCCATCAGCGTTGACAATACAGGGTCATTCCGGGTGTGTCTTCACTTGAGCTGCTGTGATGGGCGCTTCCTCAACTTGACTGAAGTAGAAAATGCCGGTCCGGGTCGGCTCGGCACGGACCACAGGCAGGGGTAGTCTCGAGAGGCCATCCGCATTGGCGTGCATCTCCGACTTGCGGTATTTGATGTCGTAGTCATGAGCAGACAACAACAAGGCCCATCTTTGCATCCTTCCCGCCGCCAGGGATGGAATGCCGGTGTGGGGCCCGAAGATTGTTGTGAGGGGCTGATGGTCTGTCAGGAGAACAAACTTTCTCCCAAAGAGATAGTGATGAAATTTTTTTACTCCAAACACAATCCCCAGTGCTTCACGTTCTATTTGTGCATAGCCGCTCTCAGCCTTGCTGAGTGTACGGGAGGCGAATGCAATTGGCCGTTCCTCCCCGCTGGGCATGATGTGTGAAACAACTGCTCCCACCCCATATGGGGAGGCATCACACGCCAGTTGTAGGGGCAGTGCGGGGTCAAAATGTGTCAGGGCGTCAGATTCCAGCAGCGCCCGTTTCGTTATCTCAAACTCAGCCTCACATTGTTGAGTCCATACCCAGGCTTGCCCGTGGCACAGCAGCTGATGTAGGGGTCGCAGTAGAGAAGACAGGTTCTGGATAAACTTCCCGTAGTAATTGAGGAGCCCCAGATAAGAGCGGAGTTGACTCACATTTTGAGGTGCTGGTGCTTCCACGATGGCCTTGGTTTTGGATGGAGCCTTGTGCAAGCCCGCCGCGTCAATCACGTGACCCAGATACTCGACGGAAGACTGGAAAAACTCACACTTTGACTTGCGAACTTTTAATCCATATTCTTCCAGTCGCTGCAGAGTGGCCTCCAGGTTCCCCAGATGTTCCTGTTCTGTCCTTCCAGTGATGAGTATGTCATCCAAATAACATTGGACCCCGTCTAAGCCGCTCAGTATCTGCTCCATCGCACGCTGGAAGAGAGCCGGTGCAGACGTAATCCCGAAAGGTAGTCTGCAGTATCGGTACAGGCCCTTGTGAGTGACTATGGTGAGCAGGTCTCTAGATTTCTCGTCGACCTGCATCTGTAAGTAGGCTTGGTTGAGGTCGATTTTGCTGAATCTTTGTCCTCCAGCCAAGCCTGTGAACAGGTCCTCTATGCGAGGGAGTGGATAGTGTTCAGCCTCTAGCACAGGGTTCAGGGTGACTTTAAAATCTCCGCAGATTCTCACCGAAGTATCTTTTTTAATGACTGGTACGATGGGAGTGGCCCACTCACTTCGACTGATGGGCTCCAGCACCCCACTCTTGACCAATGATTCCAGCTCAGCTTCCACTTTTGGCTTTATGGCGTATGGGACTTGTCTCGCTTTCAGGAACTTGGGTCTGCTGTCTGGCTTGATGTTCAGACTGACTATGATGTCCTTCATTTTTCCAAGTTCCTCTTTGAACACCTCCGCATGTTTGTTCAGGATAGCAGTCAGAGGGGATTCCCCTTTGTTCAGCATGTGAACCTTGGGCCAGTCCAGTCGGAGTTCCGCCAGCCACGAACGGCCTAGCAGAGATGACAAGCCGCCCCCCACGACGTACAGTGGTAGGTGTGCGGTTTGCCCATTCACCTGGACTGTGACATGGATAACCCCCTTGGTTGGCACTGACTCGCCGGTGTAGGTTCTCAGTTTGAGTTTCGTTGGTTGTAGTGGCAGATGCGGCAGGGTTTCTTTGTAGACAGCATACGATATAAGAGAGACTGCTGCCCCAGTGTCTATTTCCATACGCACTGGTTTCCCCTCCAGCAGTGGAGTTTCGAAATAACCCCCTGCACCTCCCACTACTGACAGGACATACACAGGTTCCTCGTCTGATGAGCTGCTGAGATTAGCCGTAGCTTGGCTAGGTTGTACACTATGCACAGGCTGTCTCTTTTGGAATCTGTATTTTGACTTATTGTTGTCCCGACTAGGATTTTTAATCAGTCCCTTACTTTTGCATGCCCGTTCAATGTGACCTTTTTTTCCACACTTCCTGCAGTCCACATCCTTACTCCAACACTCAGCAGCCAAATGTCCACTCTTGTCGCATCTGTAACATTTGCTCTGGGTACCTCTGTCCTCTGCGGAGACTCTGTGCAGCTTACCGCTCTCCCTGAGCTGATGAGCGTCCTTGGTCGCTAATTCCATGGACACACTCACTTCAATAGCTCTTTCCAGGGTAAGTGCACTTTCAGTTAAGAGGCGTTTCTGGGCAGCCTCACTCCTGAGGCCGCACACGAGCCTGTCCCGTATGGTGTCGTTCAGTACATTGCCAAATTCACAATGCTCTGTCAGCCTTCTAAGGGCAGCCACAAATGTCACTACTGACTCCCCCTCCTCTTGGTTCCTTTTATGGAAGCGAAACCGCTCCGCAATCACCAGGGGCTTTGGTGAAAAGTGCTCTGACAGGGTTTTCACAATAGCAGCATAGTTTTTAGTCCCAGGTTTGTCAGGCTGGACTAGTGCACGGAGCAAATTATATGCTTTAGGTCCCATGACACTCAAAAACGTCGGCACCAACTTCACCCCTTCAATGCCATTTGCTGCTGCAAAGTACTCAAAACGTTCAGTGTAGGAGTTCCACTGCTCCGTACCTTCCTCAAAGGGGCCGATGCTTCCCAATATCCCCGCCATAATAACAGCTGGGATAGGCTGGGCTGGTTCAGCTGGCTGCCGCTGTTCGCCGTCAGACATGCGTCGCTTTCACTGCCGGTGCTAGCAATGCTAATGTTGTTAGCATACCTTGGTAGCCTGGCTCCGTCGTACCGTCTCCTAACTCTACTAACTCTACTAAACCGACGAAAACACACGTAAGTCTCGCTGATCCTCGTCGCCACTTGTTATATCCTAACTAGGTATGTTGATATAACTAAATATACTTTCTATATAGTAGAGCAAGCAGGAGCTGGAGACCGTGTTACTGTAGTGGTGATAACTTTATTAGTCAACAACGGAAACGGATCACACGTCATACATATATACTAGGCAGTACCCGGATGCCCCACAAGGTGGTAGTATAAGTACATGACAGTCCTGTACGCTCAGGGGCTCTCGGAGGTCATGAAGGACGAGTTATCCTTCCGAGAACTGCCTGAGCGGTTGGACGACTTCGTTGACCTCTCTCTATGGGTGGACAATAGACACTGTGAGCGGGACCGCGAGAGAGGGTCGGCTAGGGGTGCGCTTCTCCGCCCTACGCCGGGTGTGGAGCCAGCTAGGAGCTTCATGGAGGCACCACACTACGACGAGCCTATGCAATTGGGGGCGGCTCGCCTTTCTCAGACAGAGAGACATCGCCGTCAGAGAGAGGGGCGCTGTCTCTATTGCGGACGGAGTGGCCATCTGCTCGCCACCTGCCCAGACAAGCCGGGAAACGGGAGGGCTCGCTAGTGTCGGGAGGGGCATTAGTGGGCCGCGAACCACCCTCAGCTGTGGGAGATTACCGGACCTTTTTTTGGGTAACGCTGCAGTGGGGACGCAGCATACGACGGGTGTGGGCGTTGGTTGACTCAGGGGCGGCGGGTAACCTTATGGACACGGCCCTGGCCCTGGCCCATGAGTGGGGCTTAATGCTCACAGACCTCCCTGTTCCGGTCCCGGTGCGCGTCTTGGATGGGCGGCCGCTGGGTTCCGGAGTCATCACCCAGTGCACAGGACCAATTCGACTCCAAGTAGAGGGGGAACAGTGGGAGCAGGTTCAGTTATTATTTATTTTTTTAATATATATTTTTATTATGTTTCCAAAGATTCAAACATTTTTACAATATAATTGAACACATTTTTTCTTGTTTCCCCGCCCCCATGTATCCACCCCCTCCCACCCACCATTGTGCGGCAACGCCCAACGACAACACAACAAAAAGATAATAATAATAAGACAAAACCCACATGCCTACATACACACACACACACACACAATAATACATTCATTAGGGATGCGCTATGATATTAACAGCAATTCACATCACCGTGCATCCCTACAAGAAACACTGTCCATCAAACAATAGTACCTGAAGCTGCCCTTCTTGCCATAAAATCTATATGTGGTTGCCATATTTTTACAAAGTCCTGACTCTTATGTCTTATATTATAGTATATTTTATCTAATGGAATGTAGCTAGAGATTTCATTTAACCAATGTGATATTGTAGGAGAGTAATCGGATTTCCAATGGATTGCAATACACTTCTTTGCAGCAATCAAAGCAAGATCAATATATATTTTTTGAAATTCATTCCAAGGATCCATATTGATTGTGCCTAAAAGACACAAGCGAGATGATTTTGCAATGTGAATATTCAAACATAATGCTATCGCGTCAATTACAAAGTTCCAAAATGTTAACAACAAATTACATGACCAAAACATATGGTAAAACTCCCCTTTCTGTTTTTTGCAGCGCCAGCACAAAAAGGACATTTCATTATTCATTTTATAAGGTTTTGCAGGTGTATAATAAGTTCTATGCAACATTTTAAAAAGAAGGAGTTTGTGCCTCATATTGTAAGAACATTTATGAACTTCAAGAAAGACCAGTCCTCTTTACTTATATCCATGTCTAAATCCTTTTCCCATTTACTATCCATGTCTAAATCCTTTTTTTATTATTGAGGCCCCTGACTCTCCTATCGTCCTGTGGCACCCATGGCTGACATCCCATAATCCCTGTATCAATTGGTCCACAGGGCAAATCACCACACCTCCCTTAGTTCCAGCCACTACCCTCCCTACTTCATTCCCATCCCCATCTCCAGTCTCGTCCCAGTCCCTAGCTCCACCCCCTAGACCCCTTTCCACTCTGACGGCCGCTTCCACAGACATTCCAGCGGTTCCGGCTATAGTGGGCGTTCCCCAAGTCTATTGGGACCTGGGGGAGGTTTTCAGTAAACAGCGGGCCAAGGAGCTACCCCCTCACAGGTCTTACGACTGCGCCATTGACTTCCTGCCGGGCGCCACGCCCCCTCGGGGGAGATTGTTTTCCCTTTCTGGACCTGAGACCCTGGCCATGAAGGAGTACATTGTGGAAGCACTCGCCGCGGGCCACATTTGTCCGTCCACCTCCCCGGCGGGTGCAGGGTTTTTCTTCGTGGCCAAGAAGGATGGGGGGCAGCGGCCGTGTATTGACTACAGGGGGTTAAACAATGTCACGGTAAAGAACAGGTATCCCCTTCCGTTGATGACGACGGCCTTTGAATCCTTGCAGGGGGCCCGGGTCTTCACTAAACTGGACTTACGGAATGCGTATAACTTAGTGAGGATCCGGGAGGGGGATGAGTGGAAAACGGCATTTAACACCCCCAGAGGCCATTATGAATACTTAGTAATGCCGTTCGGTCTGGCCAACGCGCCAGCGGTATTCCAAGCCTTAGTTAATGATGTCCTACGGGACCTCCTCGACCACTCGGTGTTCGTCTACCTCGATGACATTTACATTTTTTCCAAGGACTTAGCCCAACACCGAATACACGTACGGCAGGTGCTCGAACGCCTTCTCCGTCATAAAATGTCTGTTAATGTAAAGAAGTGCGAGTTTCATGTCGACACTGTCTCCTTTCTGGGCTTCGTGGTGGACAAGGGGAACTTACTCATGGACCCCGGGAAGGTCAGTGCGGTGTTGGACTGGCCACGACCCTCCTCTCTTAAGCACTTGCAACGCTTTTTAGGATTCGCCAACTTTTATAGGAGGTTCATTCGCGGGTTTAGTGCCTTAGCGGCCCCGTTGACAGCCCTCACCCAGACTAGCCTACGCCCCTTTTCTTGGTCCCCGGAGGCTGAGACCGCTTTCACTGCTTTAAAACAGCGCTTCACCTCAGCCCCCATCTTGGTGCACCCGGACCCGTCCCTACCGTTTGTAGTGGAGGTGGACGCTTCTGACATGGCGGTGGGGGCGGTTCTCTCACAAAGGTGTACGAATGACAGTAAAACTCATCCCTGTGCCTTTTTTTCCCGTCGCCTGTCCGCAGCGGAGCAGAACTATGACGTGGGGAAGCGGGAGCTGCTGGCGATTAAACTCGCGCTGGAAGAGTGGAGGCACTGGTTGGAGGGGTCCGTGCACCCTTTCCTTGTGTGGACGGACCACAAAAACCTGGCATACATCCAGGGGGCCAAGCGACTGAACTCTCGACAGGCCAGGTGGGCACTATTCTTCACCAGGTTCCAGTTTACGATCTCCTACAGGCCGGGCTCCAAAAACATCAAGCCCGATGCGCTGTCTAGGCAGTTCGATCCTGTGGACCTGGTGGAGAGTACAGAGTCCATCATCCCCACTGGCCTGGTCGTCGCCCCCGTTTCCTGGGGGATCGACAGGGTGGTGAGGACGGCGTTGAGGCGGGAGCCCGACCCGGGCCCGACCCGCACGGCTGCTGCAGTGGGCACACGCGTCCTCCCTCACCAGCCATCCGGGGGCCACCAGGACATTGGACTTCATTCGGAGGAGGTTCTGGTGGCCCACAGCAGAGGGGGATACGCGGGCCTTTGTGGCAGCCTGTCCTCTATGCGCGCGCAGTAAGACCTCCCGGCAATGGCCGGTGGGACTCCTGCGTCCCTTGTCCATCCCCAAACGCCCCTGGTCCCATATTTCACTGGACTTTATATCGGCCCTCCCACCATCTGACGGGTTCACCACCATACTGGTGGTAGTGGACCGTTTTTCTAAAGCAGCCCACTTTATTCCCCTTCCCAAACTCCCCTCGGCCCAAGAGACGGCGGAACTGTCCCGATCTTCCGCCCGGGCCAGAGGGTCTGGCTCTCTACCCGTGATCTTCCCCTCCGGGTAGAGTCACGAAAGCTGGCCCAACGGTTCGTGGGTCCTTTCAGAGTGGTTCGGCGGGTCAATACCGTGACCTATAGACTACAACTCCCACCTTCCATGCGGGTCCATCCCACGTTCCACGTCTCCCTACTCAAGCCTGTGGTTTATTCCCCCATGGTTCCCCCACCCCGCCCCGCCCCCCCGCCCCGTCTCATTGATGGACAGCCGGCCTACACGGTCAACAGAATCATTGACTGCCGGAAGGTGGGTAGGGGTCTCCAATTTCTGGTGGACTGGGAGGGATATGGGCCTGAGGAGCGTACCTGGGTGCCTCGGCGGGATATACTGGATCCGAGCCTCATTACGGACTTTCGCCGGCTCCATCCCGAGGTACCCGGGTGAACTTCTGGTGCCGTTCGTCGGGGGGGGGGGCACTGTTACGAGGGGGGTCAGCGAGGATGACTCCCCGATGCCTCTGCTGGTTGAAGAGCAGCATCACTCCAGCCCTGGACTAATTACGTGATTATTGTCGCCTGTGAGTGTTTGTATGTGTATTTAGGTGTGTCCCATTTCCCTGTTCCCTTGTCAGTTGTTCGTACTTGTTAGCGTCTTGTGAACCCTCGTCTTTCCCTGAAGAATATTGTGCATGATACTTGTCCCTGTCCTTTCGGTCCTGGAGGACTTTACCTTACCTGTCGCTCAGTGGAGGCTGGTGACTTCCAGAATTGAGGAGGCCAAATTTTTTCCCGTTTAGAATGATAAGGTTCTATCTCCGTTTAGAATGAGAAGGTTCTATCTCCGTTTAGAATGAGAAGGTTCTATCTCCGTTTAGGGCAGTTCAGAGATATTGAGCGTCAAAGTTGTTACATTCCATTATGTTTTGTGAGATGGAACCTTTGTATTTTATTAATTACTAACTCAAAAATGTCAACATCTTAAAAATAACACCACACAGGCATTAATAAACACCTATGGATCAGATTATGTTAAAAAAAAAAACTCAATTTTGACAAATGGAGATAGAACCTTATAATTCTAACGTCACGAACTGTCTGGTTGCTGTCAGAACTGTCAGCCAGGTTGCTGCCAAAGACTGTCTCCAGAGCATGCATCACGTTTAGTAGTCGTAAAGCGCTTAAGCCCGCTAGCCTAAGTGACAGCATTAATAAACCATGGCATGAACAGATCAACTGAGAGCATTGCTTTCTGAACTGACACGGGCAAGTAGCATTAGCGAAGGTACACAGAGACACAATATACTGGTGAGTCGTGACCCATACAAAGATTATCTTCTGATGTTGTTACATTCATTTACAACACCTGAATGGTCTCCTGGATTGAACACATTTTATTTTTAATTTTTTAATTTTTGCCATTTAGCAGACGCTTTTAATCCAAAGCGATTTACAATTACGAATTACAGGGACATTCCCCCTGGAGTAATTGAGGGCTAAGTGCCTTACTCAAGGGCAAAATAGGGTGGTCTCAGGCAGGATTTGAACTCACGACCTTCCGATCAAGAGTCCAATTCATTATCCATTAGACCACCACTACAATGTATCTCACCAACCAGCACTACTACTGGCCGTCAGCAGACTGTCTGTCTGTCTTGTCTGTCTAACATTACAGTTAACACAGTATCACAAGTGCATTTCGTGAGCTTAGAATGATAAGGTTCTATCTCCGTTTAGAATGATAAGGTTCTATCTCCGTTGTTTAGAATGATAAGGTTCTATCTCCGTTTAGAATGATAAGGTTCTATCTCCGTTTAGAATGATAAGGTTCTATCTCCGTTTAGAATGATAAGGTTCTATCTCCGTTGTTTAGAATGATAAGGTTCTATCTCCGTTTAGAATGATAAGGTTCTATCTCCGTTTAGAATTATAAGGTTCTATCTCCGTTTAGAATGATAAGGTTCTATCTCCGTTTAGAATGATAAGGTTCTATCTCCGTTTAGAATGATAAGGTTCTATCGCCGTTTAGAATGACAAGGTTCTATCTCCGTTTAGAATGATACGGTTCTATCTCCGTTTAGAATGATAAGGTTCTATCTCCGTTTAGAATTATAAGGTTCTATCTCCGTTTAGGGTAGTTCAGAGATATTGAGCGTCAAAGTTTTTACATTCCATTATGTTTTGTGAGATGGAACCTTTGTATTTTATGAATTACTAACTCAAAAATGTCAACGTTTTAAAAATAACACCACACAGGCATTAATAAACACCCAATGGATCAGATTATGTAAAAAACTCAATTTTGACAAAAATGGAGATAGAACCTTATCATTCTAACGTACTGTTGTAGGACACAGAGCGAGGTCGCTGGCCAAAAACTGTCTCCAGAGCATGCATCACGTTTAGTAGTCGTAAAGCGCTTAAGCCCGCTAGCCTAAGTGACAGCATTAATAAACCATGGGATGAACAGATCAACTGAGAGCATTGCTTTCTAAACTGACACGGGCAAGTAGCATTAGCGAAAGTACACAGAGACACAATATACTGGTGGTGTGTGGTGACCCATACAAAGATTATCTTCTGATGTTGTACATTCATTTACATACAACACCTGAATGGTCTCCTGGATTGAACAATTTTTATTTTTTAATTTTTGCCATTTAGCAGACGCTTTTAATCCAAAACGATTTACAATTACGAATTACAGGGACATTCCCCCTGGAGTAATTGCGGGCTAAGTGCCTTACTCAAGGGCAAAATAGGTTGGTCTCAGGCGGGATTTGAACTCACGACCTTCCGATCAAGAGTCCAATTCACTAACCATTAGACCACCACACTTCAGATACTGCATTTACACCATTGGAGGCTGGTGACTTCCAGAATTGAGGAGGCCAAATTGTTTTCGCTTCACTCGCGATGGAATGTTCCCTGTTCTTATAGAATAATATTAAATTGACTTGTAATAAAACGAAATCGACTACATTAAAAATAAAACTGTTCAATAAATCCTAAATCTTGTCTACCTATTCGATGTATAAATCGCGCCAGAATCTCGCCGACTTCCGAGGTCATTTTAAGCAAATTTGGCCAAATGAGCTATTATTTTCAGGGATAATAGCCATGGGTGTTCTAGACGTGTCCTGCAAAGGACAAGTTGATAGGACACTCGTCTCGTAGCCACTATGGCGAGTGTTTCTTTGACTGAAGTGACTGGCGAATTCTCAAAATGGCTTCATGTGATTGGACGAACAAAATGTCAATCTTTCAGCCCTGGACTCAATGCATGGTGAGGCCAGGCCTCCTCTGCCCACCTATTTTCAGTGATTTGGCCAATCACATATTGCCATGAAAAAAATTGCATTACATTGACTTCTATGAGAAACCACTTTCCTGGGGAGGCCTGGCCTCCCTCAATACAAACGGATAGGGATTCTGGCCTGTAGGTGCTTTACAATTGCAATATTGGGTTTTAGCCATGGAAAACAAAACGGAAATAATATTAATATATATATATATATATATATATATATATATGTTTTTTGTTAAATAAATAAATAAAATAAATATAATTATTGCTTTTTTAAATCTCTCTCTCTTCTCTCAAATTATTGGGGAGGCCAGGCCTCCTCCACCTCTATGGAGGAGCCTCCACTGCTGTCGCTACGTCCAGGTATTATTGACTATACTTGTGTTTTGATTTGTTTGTGTTTAAGTGAAGTTTGCTGTTAGTAAACGGAGCCTTGTTTGCTCATCTTTTGTTTTCGCTACTCGCAAGTGTTTTGTTATTGTTATTATTTATCGACTCGCTACGCAGAGCCTTGCTTGCTCTCCTTTATTTTTTGTGGTTCTGTATCACGGTCCTATGGATATTCAGTGTACTCATCTCAGTAAAGAGAACTTTATTTTATTCATGTCTCGACCTCAATTCCTCTGAGTCGCTCCGCACATGGGTCCAACACCACTCTACATTTAGAACATTATTCCAAAATGTAACAGTCAAGTACCAGAAGATGAGGGACAGAGAATTTTCTCGTCACATAAACTATCACGTGTACCGGTTTAAGTAAGAAAGAGACTTTACACGTGTGTGTGTGTGCGTGAGGGTGCGTGTGTGTGTGTGTGTGTGTGTGTGTGCCTGAATGTGTGCGGGTGCGTGCGCGCGTGTGTGTGCATGTGTGTGTGTGCCTGAGTGTGTGCCTGAGTGGGTGCGTGTGTGTGTCTGCGTGAGTGTGAGTGTGTGTGTGTGTGAGTGTGATGGTGAGTGTGTGCGCGTATGTGTGTGTGTGTGTGTGTGTGTGCGTATGTGTGTGTGTGTGTGTGTGTGTGTGTGTGTGTGTGTGTAGGAAAGTAAAAAGCTGACTGATGACCCATGAAACTGTAGAAATCGGATCCAGACAGGAGTGAGAGTAGCTCCCCCTCTCCCCTCTCCTCCTCCTCTCCCCCTCCTCCCCCCCTCTCTCCCCTCTCCTCCTCCTCTCCTCCTCCCCTCTCTCCCCTCTCCTCCTCCTCTCCCCTCTCCCCCTCCTCTCCTCCTCCTCTCCCCTCTCCCCCTCCTCTCCCCCTCCTCCCCCCCTCTCTCCCCTCTCCTCCTCCTCTCCCCCTCTCTCCCCTCTCCCCCGCTGGGACCAGATATACTGACACATGTCTGCACTCAATGTAATGCTTTGGATACAAGTGCCAGATGAATGGTGTATATTATATATTTATACAACAGTTACAAGAATCGTTGTTTTTGCCAGTGCATTAGGCTGTAATACTGCACCTTTAGGCTACATACAGAACATCATACAGTTAGTTCCGACCAAGTCATTTCATTGGACAAGAGGCAAAAAACAGCACTGGGACTTTTAACTATATCACTCCGCCGCACTTTAACAGGTGTTCTATTAAATTACCGTTAATTAGGCTAGGCTACATTAGGCTAGGCTACATTAGGCTAGGCTACGTTAGGCTAGGCTACATTAGGCTAGGCTACATCAGGCTAGGCTACATTAGGCTAGGCTACATTAGGCTGGGCTACATTAGGCTAGGCTACATTAACGGTCGTTATCTATCAGATTGTAACAAACTTTGCATTCCAAAGATGGATGTATTTCCACAAATAACATTTGAGTAAAACTATGAATGGTCGTCAGAAGAGGACGTAGGGAGGGGGAGTGTTCAGGTTGCTTGGCAACAGTCCAGTTCAAGTTCAACAGCACGTTTAGTTGAAACTATTTGTGTTGGCGCCAGAGCCAAATGAATGATTAAATAAACAAACAAATCATAATCTGTTGTCGCTTATTACTGTTAACTCCCTCTCGTGTGATATTGCTTAAATATTATTAATTGATGAATCCCTCCCTCCCTCTCTCCTTCCCTCTCTCCCTCCCTGCCTCCCTCCCTGCCTCCCTCCCTCCTTCCCTCTCTCCCTCACTGCCTCCCTTCCTTCCTCCCTGAATGAATGAATGTGCTTCTAGGCGGCCAGTTTAACTTGTTGGACTAAAAAAACAACTTATGTCACAGCTGTAGTCACCTGGCTGGTGGTTTAAAGGCTCTTCTCCTCCTGTGTGTGTGTGTGTGTGTGTGTGTGTGTGTGTGTGTGTGTGTGTGTGTGTGTGTGTGTGAGTGTGTATGTGTGTGTGTAAAGCCTCTTTCTGATAGAGAGAATAGACAGGATGCCAGGTGCTTTTATTGATGGGGCCACACACACACACACACACATACACACACACACCCACACACACGCACACACACACGCACACACACACACACACACACACGCACACACCCACATGCACACCCACCCACATGCACACCCATCCATACACACACACACACCCACACACACACACACACACACACACACACCTTCCTGCAGCACATCTGGTGTGTGTGTCAGGGTGTCAGGCAGACATCAGTCCTGGGCGTTAAAGTGCTACAGTGTTTCCTGTCATAGGGAGATAATGCAGAAATAAACTACTACAGCTGTGTGTGTGTGTGGGGGGGGGGGGGGGGGTGGATAATGTATGCCAGAGAGGAGCGTCATGCATTCTGTTCTGACAGGAAGTGTGTATACTAGTGTAGTGTACAGTAGTAGTGTGAGAGTGTGAGTGTGTGTGTGTGTGTGTGTGACACCTGGTGATGGAACATTCCAGAAGGTGGTCAGGTTCCATTCCTGCTCCTCTGTCATCACCCTGTCCTCTCAGCAAACAGCCAATCAGCATGCTGTGACAGACAGCCAATGGCCAATCAGGCGATCAGAAGGTGAACGGAGCCAATCAACAGTGTTCAAACGACTGTAACAAGTTCATCCTTTAACACTAGAACAGCCATGGGTGGGGTCATTAACACTAGAACAGCCATGGGCGGGGTCATTAACACTATAACAGCCATAGATGGGGTCATTAACAGTCTAACAGCCATGGGTGGGGTCATTAACACTAGAACAGCCATGGGTGGGGTCATTAACACTAGAACAGCCATGGGTGGGGTCATTAACACTAGAACACCCATGGGTGGGGTCATTAACACTAGAACACCCATGGGTGGGGTCATTAACACTAGAACAGCCATGGGTGGGGTCATTAACAGTAGAATAGAATAGCCATGGGTGGGATCATTAACACTAGAACAGCCATGGGCGGGGTCATTAACACTAGAACAGCCATGGGTGGGGTCATTAACACTAGAACAGCCATGGGTGGGGTCATTAACACTAGAACAGCCATGGGTGGGGTCATTACGTAACACTAGAACAGCCACGACTGTGAGTAAAATCATTTTTATCTTTGCACTCGATCAAATTTCAGGACCTTCCTTTCATGACTTTTCCAAGTGTATGTGGGTCAATGACGTGACGCCTACTTTTTCTGTCCAACTGAATTTTTTACCTTAAAAAAAACATAAAAATACATAAAAAGATAACATGTATGTCTAATACCTTCCCCATATACATAACCACTCTAACTTCTCCAAACATTTTAGTTATTGGTCATTTTTCTGCTATCTGAAGTGTCAAAACATCATGTGGGGCGACCGTCCAGCCTTGACTTCTATTTAGACAACCGGTTTAAAATCACTTTAAATCGATTTAAATATATCCCTTGCTCTATTTGGCATAATTTCAAACATGTTTTACATTAATTGACACAATTATTAAGCATTTGCACTTATATTTCCATCATAAAATACAAACGAATGTTGTCCGAATATGTTCATTTGATGAAATATCATCTTGGGCGACCATCAAGAAAACACAATTGTGGGACTTTCATTTTGAAACCACCTCAAGGACAGATGTTGCATCCGCCAGTCACATGTGAGGGACCCAGAGAAACAACTGGCATGTTAGTAAGTCTCTCTCATATTTGCAAATAAATCTCTTTTTTAACTGCTGTCATGTACTTGCCACTTTTGGCTATCATGTGGGACGACCCCCACAAAACTGTGAATAATAAGTTTTATCTGCAAATCTATATTTTGATGATAAATGTTATAGTGACATGTGGTAAGAAGTAGCTAGTTTGGTTTCTGTTGCTAACTGTTAGCCTGTAATATTTGACTGAACTTGAAAACATCATCTAGGGCGACCGAGTGTCATGTTGGGCGACCACTGCTGAGTGTTTTACATGATAGATATATGTCCTGTATTTTAGTTTCTGTATATTTATATTGTATTCATGATTTATATACATATACTGTATATACATATATGTTATATACTATAACAAAAGTTCTTTGTTTTAGCATAACTCTTTGTATAGGGCAATTCCATGTAAATGTCACCCTCATCATGAAAAAAAAAAAGTAACACTTTTGACTAGAGACGAGAACAGTCGGCTTTTACCGGGAAAGAAAGACACCATAACCTGCTGGCCAATAAGCTTTACAGCAGAGGGCTGTTGAAAACAAAGAGTATCTCTGAGCTGCTGGGCATGATAGTGTGTAACCCAAAAAATAAAGACTGTATGGATCGCGTTTGTGTCAAGTGCTGCTTTGAGGAAGTCCAGTTCCCTGAGACAGAGAGCAGCACAGAAGTCACCTGGGAGCAGTGGAAGAGGGTCACCTCCACAAATGGAGAGAAATCGTTTGCTAACGTGGTCAAACAGACCCAGACCGGAACCATCAAGGATTTGATAGAGCTTTTCTCTCAGAAGCTAGAAGCCTTGGCAATACACCAGTTCAACTGGCTGCACCAGGCAGAGCAGTTCCGCCTCCTCAAACAAAACCTCACAGAGTGCGAAGCTGTTCTGCACATCGGCTTCTCTGAGAACTATGCCTGCAAGCTGAGCACAGAGATCCAGGCATTTCACTTTGGAGGCAGTAGACAGCAGGCTACTATCCACACAGCAGTCCTGTACACTGTCCATGGAACAAAAACCTATGCGACACTGTCTGACAGCCTCCGCCACGACGAACGGGCAGTGTGGGCGCATCTAAACCCCATCTTGAGAGAGCTTCAGGAAACGTTCCCAGAGATCACAACTCTCCACATTCTGAGTGATGGGCCGGTTACACAGTACCGGAACAAAAACAACTTTTACCTCCTCAGTACTGTGCCTTTCCTTTCCAGATTCACAAATGTGACCTGGAATTACTCCGAAAAATCCCATGGAAAAGGGGCCCCAGATGGGATTGGTGGGGCAATAAAGAGAGAAGCGGATCTCTACGTTCACAGAGGAGGTGAGCTTCAGACACCACGGGATCTGTACGAGATGCTGAACAAAAGACTAGGCTCAAGTATCACTCACTATTGGGTAAGCAGAGAGAGCATCGAAAAATGCGACGAGCTGATTCCTGGCGGCTTGGAGGCTGTGAAGGGCACCTTTAAGATACACCAGGTTTTGTCTTCACAGCCTGCACAGATCACTCACAGGGAGGTGTCATGCTTCTGCAAGCACTTAGAGATGAGTCCATGCCCTTGTTACAAGCCAGTAACAGTAGACCTGAGAAACACTGTGCGCCACACTGAGAATCCCCCAAGCTCTCCTCCTGAGCCACCCAGGGAACAAGAAGGTGTTCTAGATCTGTGTGGCAAGTGTGTAATTGTAACCTACGATGAGTTTCCATATGTAGGCCAGGTCCTCAAGGTTGTAGGAGAGGAAGTGCAGGTCAGCTGCATGCAGCAGTCTGGTGACAAGAACCTGTTCATGTGGCCACAAACTCCAGATGTAATTTTCTACTTCAGGAAAGATGTTCACGCTGTCATCTCAGAGCCTGAGCCAGCAACCTCACGCTTCTCAAAGCTGACTTGCCAAGACTGGGTAAAGTTCCGAAATGCCTGGTGTTAAAGAAATGCCTGGTGTTTACCATGAGTCTGGTCACAATGATTAGATGGTCATTGGTCACAATGCAATGAGTAAGGAAAATGAAATGGCAATAAAATGGGGAAGAAAAGGAACGAAAAGAAAATGGAACTGAAATAACAAGTGACAAATGAGAATGAAATAGCATGAATAGATTAATAGAATGAAATAGCAAAGACAATGAAATTACAGTAACAATGAAATGGAAATAGCCTAGTTTGTTACATGCTGATGTTCCTAAACATCGTTTTAATGTAACAAATGATCCACTGCTCCAACCAGCCTGTGTTGTAAGTCATATACAGGGAACTGATACAACTGTGTTATAGGTGTTTAGTGTTGAATTCATCCATGCAACTAGGTTGGTGTTTATTGTTTATTGACTCTATAGAACTGTGTTGCTGTTTAGTTTTTATTCCATATATACAACTGTTTACTTTTTATTGACTGAAATTGTTAATCCCTGTGCAATGTGACTACCAGGGTCCACAAAAGTGATGCTACTTAACCCTCCTTCTCTCACTCATAGATTGACAAAACCAAAGATGAGATGACAAGGACGTGAAAATGTAAATTTGTGAAATATTTGTTCTTGAAGAAGTTCCTGAAGCATATAATGTGCATTGCACTTTAACTTTTTAAATGTTTAATGTTTTTAACATTTGTGATATTTGAATGTTCCTGACGAAACTTGTAACCTACGCGTTTTACGTTTTACATTTTTTTAGTTCTGTGATATTTTAATGAATTTAAGAATATTTTTTACTTGACCACTTGAAAAGATTGTAATAAAAACTTTGTTCCATTTTCTTTAGTCTGAACTGTATTGTGTACATTTTAAATAGACTTTTAACTACCTGCGGTTTTCTCATCATTTGGGGCGACCATCTGTCATGTGGGGTAACCAACTATTGGCAATTACTGTACTAAATTCAAAATAGAATATCCATCAGTTTTGGCTCAAATATTAATCAATTGTATACTATGCTTAAGTGGATATTATCTGTACACATTTTAAATCAGTTTTATGGGTTTTAGAACAAAAATGGGTATTGTAACTGCATTACGAGGGAGACACTGCCATTATAGAATAAACTTGTGAAGTCATGGTTTACAAAAAATGAAAGGGCACACAAGCCTGTCTTTCTTAAACAGTTAATTTAATTACTGATACTTGTTAAAATATTAGTAATGTTAAGGAAATATATTAATTTTTAGATAAATTACGGTCGCCCCAAATGACTTTTTTTAAGGGCGTGTCCTATTAATTCAACTTTAAAAACACTAAAATCTCTTAATTTGGGGTTTTTGCATAAATGCATGTGTACACTACATTCCAAATGTTTGAATAATGGCCAAATATATTGTTATTGTTAGTATTTTAAAATTGGCCCATTCAAAAGTCTTATCCGTCAATGACCCATATGTGTATTTAGACAGACAGACAGACAGACAGACAGACAGACAGACAGACAGACAGATAGACAGATAGATAGATAGATAGATAGATAGATAGATAGATAGATAGATAGATAGATAGATAGATAGATGTGTGTATTTTCATGACTAACTGTTAGCCTGTGCTGTCGAGACGTTTACATTACTCTGCCTGGGGCCATTCAATCATAATGCTGCTTTTTAATATATTTTATTTAGAGTAGAGAAACTGTACAGGGGGGAAGAGGGGATGTACAGGGGTTTAGAGGGGATGTACAGGGGGGTAGAGGGGATGAGGAGGTCTGTACAGGGGGGTAGAGGGGATGAGGGGGTCTGTACAGGGAGGTAGAGGGGATGTACAGGGGGGTAGAGGGGGTGAGGAGGTCTGTACAGCGGGGTAGAGGGGATGAGGGGGTCTGTACAGGGGGGTCGAGGGGATGTACAGGGGGTAGAGGGGATGAGGAGGTCTGTACAGGGGGGTAGAGGGGATGAGGAGGTCTGTACAGGGGGGTAGAGGGGATGAGGAGGTCTGTACAGGGGGGTAGAGGGGATGAGGAGGTCTGTACAGGGGGGTAGAGGGGATGGGGAGGTCTGTACAGGGGGGTAGAGGGGATGGGGAGGTCTGTACAGGGGAGTAGAGGGGATGAGGAGGTCTGTACAGGGGGGTAGAGGGGATGAGGAGGTCTGTACAGGGGGGTAGAGGGGATGAGGAGGTCTGTACAGGGGGGTAGAGGGGATGAGGAGGTCTGTACAGGGGGGTAGAGGGGATGAGGAGGTCTGTACAGGGGGGTAGAGGGGATGAGGAGGTCTGTACAGGGGGGTAGAGGGGATGAGGAGATCTGTACAGGGGGGTAGAGGGGATGAGGAGGTCTGTACAGGGGGGTAGAGGGGATGAGGAGGTCTGTACAGGGGGGTAGAGGGGATGAGGAGGTCTGTACAGGGGGGTAGAGGGGATGGGGAGGTCTGTACAGGGGGGTAGAGGGGATGTACAGGGGGGTAGAGGGGATGTACAGGGGGTAGAGGGGATGAGGAGGTCTGTACAGGGGAGTAGAGGGGATGAAGAGGTCTGTACAGGGGGGTAGAGGGGATGAGGAGGTCTGTACAGGGGGGTAGAGGGGATGAGGAGGTCTGTACAGGGGGGTAGAGGGGATGAGGAGGTCTGTACAGGGGGGTAGAGGGGATGCGGAGGTCTGTACAGGGGGGTAGAGGGGATGGGGAGGTCTGTACAGGGGGGTAGAGGGGATGAGGAGGTCTGTACAGGGGGGTAGAGGGGATGAGGAGGTCTGTACAGGGGGGTAGAGGGGATGAGGAGGTCTGTACAGGGGGGTAGAGGGGATGAGGAGGTCTGTACAGGGGGGTAGAGGGGATGAGGAGGTCTGTACAGGGGGGTAGAGGGGGTGGGGAGGTCTGTACAGGGGGGTAGAGGGGATGAGGAGGTCTGTACAGGGGGGTAGAGGGGATGAGGAGGTCTGTACAGGGGGGTAGAGGGGATGAGGAGGTCTGTACAGGGGGGTAGAGGGGATGAGGAGGTCTGTACAGGGGGGTAGAGGGGATGAGGAGGTCTGTACAGGGGGGTAGAGGGGATGGGGAGGTCTGTACAGGGGGGTAGATGGGATGAGGAGGTCTGTACAGGGGGGTAGAGGGGATGAGGAGGTCTGTACAGGGGGGTAGAGGGGATGGAGAGGTCTGTACAGGGGGGTAGATGGGATGAGGAGGTCTGTACAGGGGGGTAGAGGGGATGGGGAGGTCTGTACAGGGGGGTAGATGGGATGAGGAGGTCTGTACAGGGGGGTAGAGGGGATGAGGAGGTCTGTACAGGGGGGTAGAGGGGATGGGGAGGTCTGTACAGGGGGGTAGAGGGGATGAGGAGGTCTGTACAGGGGGGTAGAGGGGATGGGGAGGTCTGTACAGGGGGGTAGAGGGGATGAAGAGGTCTGTACAGGGGGGTAGAGGGGATGAAGAGGTCTGTACAGGGGGGTAGAGGGGATGGGGAGGTCTGTACAGGGGGGTAGAGGGGATGAGGAGGTCTGTACAGGGGGGTAGAGGGGATGGGGAGGTCTGTACAGGGGGGTAGATGGGATGGGGAGGTCATGGGAGAGACAGGCTTTCACTACTGGCTTATGAAGACAACTCAGAGGAAGATTAATTTACAGTACACACTCACACACTCACACACACACACACACACACACACACACACACTCACACACACAAACACACACACACACACACACACACTCTCACACACACACTCACACACACACACACCACACACATACACACACACACACACACACACACTCTCACACACACACACACACACACACACACACACACACACACACACACACACACACACACTAAACTCACCAACCTCACCAAGTCAACTTCCTGTATGTGCAGAATACTTGGCAATAAAACAGAATTGTGATTCAGATTCAGATTCAGATTGTGACCTTGGCTGCGTTCGTAAATTCACTCTGAGAGCGCCGGAGCGCACAGGGACCAAGTAGTTTGATTGGACAAGAGGCATTCTATGAGTGCTGATCAGATTTCCAGAGCGTATTTACGAACGCAGCCCTTGTGAAAACAGGCTGAACCCTTTCAGTTCCACCCTTGTCAGTGTTGGAATTCCAGAGTAATGTTGGAATTCCGGAACTATCTCATTCCATATCTCACGCAATGCACTTTTATTTTGCAGCCGCTTGTGATGTGTGTGTGTGTTTTGAAATTGATTGATTGAAAACTTTATTAGAAGATTTGCAGAAGTATGTACATGAAAGTACATATTACATACAAGGTCAACTAATAGGATAAAAACCCAAGAAAGCCACTGGCTTATTTCAATTGGGGTCCTTGATTCTCAATTCATCGTTACATGTAAGACAGACAAAAAAACTAGTACTATCTACAAGATAATACAGACAAATAACTATTACTATCTACAAGATAAACATACATCCATCATGGGAAGAACAATACAACAAAACATAAGGTATGTACAGCGGGTAGGACAGGTGGGGACATACACCACAGGTGGGGGCGGGGGACAAAACACAAAGTATGTACAGTGGGTAGTTCGGGTCTTTTAATCTGATTTTTGATTTAGAGGGTCCAGTTACGGATTGCAGCCTCCTGTAAATGTTTTTTGAGAGTGGTTTTGAAGGTGGGCAGTGTTTTGCACTCCTTTAAGATTATAGGAAGGGCGTTCCACATTTTTACTGCATAGTTTGCAAACGAGTTTAACCCCTTGTTTGTGGTGCAACGCGGTTGAACGTGGTTCGTGGAGCTTCCTCTGGTGTTGTATGTGTGGACGTTGTTCACTTTTTGGAAGTATGTTGACAGGTACTTGGGTGTCTTTGTGGTGTAGCGTATCTTGAAGACCAGGCCCAGTGCAAGCTGCTGCACTCTGTCAACTACTCGTAGCCAATCAAGGCTCAAAAAATGAGCAGCGGTTAGATGTGTCCTAGGGTTGAGGCCTAGCAGAAGCCTAACCAGTTTATTTTGGGCTGTCTGGAGTCTTGTTTTATGGGCCTTTGTGGTTCTATAGTACCATGATGTTACGGCATAGTCGAAGTGACATTGAATGAGAGCTCCTGATAGGGTCCTCAGTGTGTTTTTACTGACAAGTGAGGATATCCTGTACAAGAATCTAGTTCTATGGTTCACTTTTTTGATTACTTTTGCTGCCATTTTATCTCCGGAAAGATTTGCCTCTAAGATGGAGCCCAGGTATGTAATATCCTCTTTTCTTGTGATATTAATGTTACCCACTTTTATTTTAAAATGTTCAGCCTTTCTGAGTTTAGATGGGGATCCGTATAGGATGGTTTCAGTTTTACCTAGGTGTATTGATAGTTTATTGTCAGCTAGCCAGATGCAGATTCTACTCAGTTCAGTGCTTAGCGCTTTTTCCACCTGCAATATGTCCCTGTCAGAGACCAGCAGAGCCGAGTCATCCGCGAACAGGAACAAATTGCAATCACATGCTGATGACATGTCATTCACATATATTAGGAACAGTAAAGGTCCCAATATGCTTCCTTGTGGAACGCCGCAGGTCACTGGGAGGGGGGGGGACAGTGTTCCGTTCACACTAACCACCTGTTCCCTCCCCTCTAAGTAGGATTGCATCCAGCTCACCGATGTTCTATCGAACCCAATTGCTTTCAGTTTATCTAACAATATGTGGTGATCTACTGTGTCGAAGGCCTTCTGGAGGTCCAGCATGACCATGCCGCAGTACTTGCCCGAGTCCACCTCATGGTTGATGTGGTCGTTCAAATAGAGAAGGCATGTGTCAGTGGAATGGGATGTTCTGAATCCTGATTGAAATTCATACATCAGATTTTTTTCGGTAAGGTACCTATCAACCTGTTCATAAACTCTTTTTTCCATAAGTTTCGAGATGGAATTAAGAATAGAAACAGGTCGGTAGTTGCCTGGGTCTAATTTGCTTCCTTTTTTATACAGTGGGGTTACCCTTGCTGTTTTAAAGTCAAGGGGGACGTGTCCCTGTTTGATGGAGAGGTTTATTATGTGGGTGATGATTGGGGTAATGGAGGCAGCTGAGTCTTTTAGAAATCTGGCTGGAATATTGTCATGGTGTGTGTGTGTGTGTGTGTGTGTGTGTGTGTGTGTGTGTGTGTGTGTGTGTGTGTGTGTGTGTTCGTAGCATGAGATTTAAACCAATCAGGAGTCACCTATGCGTCACATGTCCGGCAATACAACAGTAGCTTGAGAAAAGCATGCCCAGCTTCAGACAGCTCTATCTCAAACAGTATAAATGTCACTCACAGCTTAGATATTGACACCGTAGGAATCCTGGGAAACATAATGCACATCTGTATATAACATGTTCTGTGTACCTTAAAAACGGTTGTCACGGTCACAAGTTAGAAAATGGGTTTAAAATGGAAATTACCAACTGCTGCTAGAGTGGAGTTCTGAACATTCCACCATTTGTGTGAATGGGGAGCACGGTTTTCAAACAACACTGAATATTTGAAAAACAATAAACGTCACACCTTAGACATTCACACCGTAGGAATCCAGGGACCCAGGTGAACATTTCGATACACATCTCGTCTGTCTACCTGAAAAACTGTACCTGAAAAACACTTTCTGTCGCGGTCGCGAGTTAGAAAGTGGGTTTGAAATGGAAATTACCAGCTGCAGCTAAAGATGACAGCTATTACCTGAACAATGGCAATGGAATTCCAAAGAGAACAAGAGAGTGCACGGAATGTTGCGAGATCACCGTTGGGGATCTATGACATATCAACACACACATATTCTAGCACTTTTTTTTTTTTTTTTTTTTACAGATGATTGCTCATAAACCTGCACCGCTTGCATCACCAGCTGGGTGTGTGATTGTTGGCTGAACATCTTAGTGAATGACACCAGATCCCACAGCCAGATAACCTCTGAGAAACACTCTGCCAGGGGATGACTCACCTGCACACGCCTCCAGCCTGCCAATCACACGCTAATTACACATGTAAACGACACGCTCACGTGTCACCTAGAACAGCAGGGAGGTGCACGTCAGGGGAGGAGGCTGGCGGAAGTAGAAATCAGAGGACGGGGCTCATTGTAATACATGGAACGGAATGAGGAATTGTGTTTTATACCGTTCCATGCATCACAACTAACCCGGCCTCCGATTTCTACCTCCGCCAGCCTCCCCTAGTGCAGGTGCACGTGCAAGAAATGCGTCTGTCCGGATCCCTCCGAGACTCCTCCTGTGATCATTCGTCTGTTCCATTCTGAACCTCACCTACCTCAAACTTCTCAAAAGTTTGATTACATTTTTTTCATAGTCATCAGGGGCACCCTGCCCCAACCAACCAATCAGAAGAAGTCTGGAGAACACAGGCATCAGGTTTACCCAGCCCCAACCAACCAAACCAACCAATCAGAGGGAGAGTACCTACCTTATGAATAATGCATGAGTTCTGGAGTGATGTCACCGAGGCTCTCGCCACCTGTCAAGAGTGTCACCTCATCCTCATCATCCTCCTCCTCCTCATCATCACTATCCTCATCATGATCATGATCATCATCACCAACAACATCATCATCATCACCATCATTATCATCATCATCATCACCATCATCATCATCATCATCATCACCATCATCATCATCATCATCATCACCATCATCATCACCATCATCATCATCATCATCATCATCATCACCATCATCATCACCACCATCACCATCATCATCATCACCATCATCATCATCATCATCAACATCATCATCATCATCATCACCATCATCATCATCATCATCACCATCATCATCACCATCATAACATTCATATTTTAACTGTTTTTAAATGTATTTTTAAAATACCCTCCCCCTGGTCCCTGCTGTTGTATATACAGTATATTGTGATGTTGTATTTGTTAGGATGTTTTTAAACTGACCTTTGTTTTTGTCCTCATGTTGTATATTGTATATAATAAGACTGTGTTGTGTTGCACTGACTTGCCTCTGTTCTGCCTCTTGGCCAGAAGCTGTTCTCAGTTGACCTATCTGGTTAAATAAAGGTTAAATTAAATAACACATCACTAACATTCATAACCCATCACTAACATTCCCATGCTCTTAGACAACATGATGATGAACTGAACCCCAGGTAAGTCGGCCTGGACTTGGCATGACTGACTGTTACTCAGACATACTGACGGCAACACTCCCAGTACCTCTGTCTATCTGTCTGTCTGTCTGACTGTCTGTCTGTCTGTCTGTCTGTCTGTCTGTCTGACTGTCTCCCAGTACCTCTCTGTCTGTCTGTCTGTCTGTGTGTCTGTCTCCCAGTACCTCTCTGTCTGTCTGTCTGTCTGTCTGTCTGTCTGTCTGTGTGTCTGTCTCCCAGTACCTCTCTGTCTGTCTGTCTGTCTGTGTGTCTGTCTCCCAGTACCTCTCTGTCTGTCTGTCTGTGTGTCTGTCTCCCAGTACCTCTCTGTCTGTCTGTCTGTGTGTCTGTCTCCCAGTACCTCTCTGTCTGTCTCCCAGTACCTCTCTGTCTGTCTGTCTGTCTGTCTCCCAGTACCTCTCTGTCTGTCTGTCTGTCTCCTAGACATCTCTCTGTCTGTCTGTCTGTCTGTCTGTCTCCTAGACAACTTTCTGTCTGTCTGTCTGTCTGTCTGCCTGTCTGTCTCCTAGACAACTCTCTGTCTTCTGTCTGTCTGTCTGTCTGTCTCCTAGACAACTCTCTCTGCTTGGAGGTCTGACCCCCCCCGAGTATTTGATGCTGTTCAGATATAACCCTGTACGTGTCAGGGCTAGGGGTTACCTCAACACCAAAGACATTGTGATTCCGAATCACCTAGAATCACCTATGATGCTATGCAAAGAGTCCTGTGGATTATAGCTCTACGTCACTGCTAACAAGGAGAGAGACAGGAGAGTGAAGAGGAGAGGGCATGGCAGCAGGGAATGGGTCAGAGATGGGCATGTGTGTGTGTGTGTGTGTGTGTGTGTGTGTGTGTGTGTGTGTGTGTGTGTGTGTACTGTAGGTTGTGGTAGTAGAGGCGTGTGTGTGTGTGTGTGTGTGTGTGTGTGTGTGTGTGTACTGTATGCCGTGGTGCTAGGGGCATGTGTGTGTGTGTGTGTGTGTGTGTACTGTAGGCCGTGGTGCTAGGGGCATGTGTGTGTGTGTGTGTGTGTGTAGGCCGTGGTGCTAGACCCCTGGACCACCCTGGGCCACCAAAATAGTTTGGGTTAGCCATGAGGAATGTGTTCTAACCGCCCCCCCATTCCCAGCTGTTGGAGTGTGTTGGTTGGTGTGTTGGTTACCATTCCTCACCCCATTCCATACAATCCTCCCCCATCCTCCCCCATCCTCTCCCATCCTCCCCCATCCTCCGATGTCTACCTCCGCCAGCCTCCCCCGGTGAAAACACTACAACCTCTAGATAGATAGTTAGGTAGATAGATAGATAGATAGATAGATAGATAGATAGATAGATAGATAGATAGATAGATAGATAGATAGTTAGGTAGATAGATAGTTAGGTAGATAGATAGTTAGGTAGATATATACAGTAGATAGATAGATAGATAGATAGATAGATCGACCGATCGATAGATAGATAGTTAGGTAGATAGATAGTTAGGTAGATAGATAGATAGATAAATAGATAGTTATGTAGATAGATATATATAGATAGATAGATAGTTATGTAGATAGATAGCTATGTAGATAGATAGTTATGTTGATAGATAGGTACTTCATGGAAATGCAGGCGTTACAGCAGCTCAGAACATTAACACCATTTAGCAGACGCTTTTATCCTAATTGACTTACAATTAGAGATTACAGGGACAGTCTCCCTGGAGTCACTCAGGGCTAAGTGCCTTACTCAAGGGCACACTAGTGTTGGAACACTAGAACTCATGACCTTCTGATCACCAGTCCAA
>NC_137678.1:18298812-18311312 GCF_963989245.1 Nansenia antarctica
CCTAGAAAACTAAAAACCGCGGATCAACAGAAATGTCCGGTATGTGTTGATGTTGGGACCACCGCCATCAGACCACAAAACAAAACAGACCGTTCCTTAAAGGACGGAGCGCGCGCTGATGTTTATAAAGGTGTTATAACACATTATAAACAACCTCGTTGTTCTGGGAGAGAACCTGTTGTCGAGTAATGATATTTTTTTGTATGTGTCAGTGTGTGTTTGTGCGTGTGCGTGTGCATGTATGTGCGTCTGTGTGTGTGTGTGTGCATATGTATGTGTGTGTGTCTGTGTGTGTGTGTGTCCATATGTATGTGTGTGTGTCTGTGTGTGTGTGTGTGCATATCAGTGGAGGCTCCTCCATAGAGGTGGAGGAGGCCTGGCCTCCCCAATAATTTGAGAGAAGAGAGAGAGATTTAAAAAAGCAATAATTGTATTTATTTTATTTATTTATTTAACAAAAAACATATATATATATATATATATTAATATTATTTCCGTTTCGTTCATAAATCTGAAGTTTTCCATGGTTAAAACCCAATATTGCAATTGTAAAGCACCTACAGGCCAGAATCCCTATCCGTTTGTATTGAGGGAGGCCAGGCCTCCCCAGGAAAGTGGTTTCTCATAGAAGTCAATGTAATGCAATTTTTTTCATGGCAATATGTGATTGGCCAAATCACTGAAAATGGGTGGGCAGAGGAGGCCTGGCCTCACCATGCATTGAGTCCAGGGCTGAAAGATTGACATTTTGTTCGTCCAATCACATGAAGCCATTTTGAGAATTCGCCAGTCACTTCAATGAATGAATGAATGAATGAATGAATGAATGAATGGTCTTTATTGTCATTGCTACAGTACAGGTACCAAACAACGAAATTTAGGTCAAATTCAGTCAAAGAAACACTCGCCATAGTGGCTACGAGTGTCCTATCAACTTGTCCTTTGCAGGACACATCTAAAACACCCATGGCTATTATCCCTGAAAATAATAGCTCATTTGGCCAAATTTGCTTAAAATGACCTCGGAAGTCGGCGAGATTCTGGCGCGATTTATACATCGAATAGGTAGACAAGATTTAGGATTTATTGAACAGTTTTATTTTTAATGTAGTCGATTTCGTTTTATTACAAGTCAATTTAATATTCTTCTATAAGAACAGGGAACATTCCATCGCGAGTGAAGCGAGCAAGCGGAAAATAATTTGGCCTCCTCAATTCTGGAAGTCACCAGCCTCCACTGGTGCATATGTATGTGTGTGTGTCTGTGTGTGTGTATGTGTGTGTGTGTGTGTGTGTGTGTATGTGTGTGTGTGTGTGTGTGTGTGAATGTGTATGTGTATGTGAATGTGTATGTGTATGTGTGTGTGTGTGTATGTGTGTGTGTGTGTGTGTGTGTGTGTGTATGTGTGTGTGTGTGTGTGTGTGTATGTGTGTGTGTGTGTGTGTGTGTGTGTGTGCGTATGTGTGCGTATGTGTGTGTGTGTGCGTATGTATGTGTGCGTGTGTTTTAGTTTTTTTTGTCTTTCTCTTCCAGGGGTTTCGTCGAGTTGTGTGATGTGATGTACATGTCACGTGATCTGTGTTTGATTGGTTGGGTCTGAGATTGATTGAACTGGCTGCTTTGTTGTTAGATTGATTAGTTGGGTATGGATCTGTATGGATCTGCAAGGGGGGCTGGTGGTGGGCCCCCCCGGGCCAGGGAACAGGGCTCCTGGTCGGGCTCGCACCCTGACCTCTGACCTCTAGGGAACCATCTACCATGTTTCCATCAGCTGCAGTTCCGGTGGTGGTGGGGGGGGGGGTGGGGTGGGGGTCATGGTCGATAGACAGCAACGCCACAACAAGCAGAGGCTATAAAAACAACCTCCCTGACGCCTGACCAGCCTCCACATCAACAGACCCACTAGGTCAGAACCTAAAACGTACTGCTACCTTATTTAACCCCGCCTTGACTCTAACCACATTTTACTTCACCATTTTTGTGAGCGTATTTTATTATGTTTAGAAGAAAACACGACGGGCATACTTTGAGGGGCAAAAGTTGAAAAAAAGAAAAGAATACTTCATCTTGTAGCATTGTGACTGCCGATGGCCCACGGCCCCCACGCCCCCCTCGGCCCCCAGCATACGGTGATGTTCTTCTGATGTATAGATGATTCACATACTTCAGAGAACATGTAAGTGGGTGGATGAGGTCGTTCAAACACGTGAGGCTGATGGTTAAGGTTTCAAACCTCTCTCATCCTCCCCCTCTCCTCCCTCTCCTCCACATCTCTCTATATTCCTCCTCTCCTCTCTTCAATCCTCTCTCTACTCCTCTTCTCTCTTTAACCCTCTCCTCTCTTTAACCCTCTCTCTACTCCTCTTCTCTCTTTAACCCTCTCTCTCCTCCTCTCTTTCTCACTCTCCCTTTCCTCCCTTTAGTACACACCTCCTCCCTCCTCGCCTTCCCTCCCCCTCTCTTCTCTGCTCCTGCCCCTCTCCCCTTCTCTCCTCCCCCTCTCCTTCTCTGCTCCTACCTCCTCACCTGCCCTATCTCCATCTCCTCTCTCCTTGAGTTTCACCCACGCCTCCCTCCCTCCCCCTTTCCTTAGCCCCTCCTCTCCTCTCCTCTCCCCTCCTCTGCTCTCCTCTCCTCTCCTCTCCCCTCCCCTACTCTCCTCACCTCCCCTCCTCCCCCTCCCCCTCCCCTCTCCCCCCATCTCCTCCCCTCCTCTCCCCCCATCTCCTCCCCTCCTCTCCCCTCCTCTCCTCTCCCCTCCCCTCCTCTCCTCTCACCGTTACATATTTGATGATGTCATTTCCGTCCACAGTAATAATTACAGGCGGTCATGAGTCATGCAGCCTGCCTGGGGCTTTGTTGAGCATCACTGCAACATTAATTTTTCAGCGTGACTTTTAAGGTCGTTGTTTAACCTGGTTATTACTGGGGTACGGTAAGGTTGTTTAACGTGGTTATTACTGGGCCCCGGCCTCTACTGAGTAATCCTCCTGAACCATTGCGCCATACCTCACACACACACCACACACACACACACACACACACACACGCACATGCGCGAGCACGCACAGATACACACACACACATGCGCGAGCACGCACACACACATACCAAATACAACACGCACACACGCATGTGTACACACACACACACACACACATACACACACACACACACACACGTAGAGTAGAGGTGAAAGTCAGATCTGTCAGGTGAAGGTGCGTCAGAACACTTCAGCCAGGAGCTGTGTACACACACACACACACACACACACATACACCACACGCAAGTCTGCTAACAATAAATGCCATTTATATAATATAAATACATTAATGCCATATAGCTAACGCTTTTATCCAAAGCGACGTGTATTGCAGTGAGTGCGTACATGTTTCAGTATACGGTCCCAGCAGGAATCGAAACTGAATGAATTCTAAACTGACTGAATTCTAAATAACTGAATTCTAAACTGACTGAATTCTAAACTAACTGAATTCTAAACTGACTGAATTCTAAACTGACTGAGACAGTTTAACAACGTTCTACATAACACCAAATTACCAGACTACGCCAGATTACAGTTTACCGTACTGCCAAGTACAAATTCACTTCTTTTTAAATTATAGGGCAATAATGAAGGGCAATTGAGCGCGTGGGTGAACAGACCCAGGATCTGCCTCCAGGGTTATCTAGTGGTCTAACTCCCAGAGTCCAGAGTGGGAGAGCGCCGGTGACAGAGACAAGCACATCCTCGGCTAGGAGCCATCTGTCCTGCCGCGTGTAACAGACCAGAGGATTAGGTCTGCTGAGAGAGAGGGGGGGGGGGGGGGGGATAGAGAGAGAGAGAGACAGACAGAGGGGGGGGGGGGGCACCCTTCGCCCTAAGAGCAAGGGGGAGAGAGATAGTGTGTGAGAGAGAGAGAGAGTGTGTGAGAGAGAGAGAGAGAGAGAGAGAGAGAGAGAGAGAGAGAGAGAGAGAGAGAGAGAGAGAGCGAGCCCTCCACTCTGAGAGAGAGAGGGAGAGAAAGACAGAGAGAGAGATAGAGAGAGAGAGAGGTAGAGAGAGAGAGAGAGAGACAGAGAGAGCGAGAGAGGGGGGGTAGAGAGAGGTAGAGAGAGACAGAGAGAGAGAGATAGGTAGAAAGAGACAGAGAGAGAGAGAGTGAGGGAGAGAGAGAGAGAGAGCACCCTCCACTCTGAGGTAGAGAGAGAGAGAGAGAGGGAGAGAAAGACAGAGAGAGAGAGATAGAGAGAGAGAGGTAGAGAGAGAGAGAGACAGAGAGAGAGCGAGAGAGGGGGGGTAGAGATAGGTAGAAAGAGACAGAGAGAGAGAGTGAGGGAGAGAGAGAGAGAGAGAGCACCCTCCACTCTGAGGTAGAGAGAGAGATAGGGAGAGAGAGAGGGAGAGAGAGATAGCAGGACTGGTGTAGCAGCACACAGGCAGTGCGCTTTTGAGTGGGAAGTTTCGAAAAGGATTCTATATTAAATCATCACCTTAATGTCGGCTCTGCTGGATATTAACCCACCGATGCTATGGTTACCTTTGTTACGGTAAGAACCGCTCCAACTTTCCCACTACGGGAGGCTGTTGTTTCAACACCCAGGGTCGCGGGACCGGGACGGTGCTGTCTTCAGACTGACAGCGGACGTGGCTGTGGGTTGTTCATGGACAGAAATAGTCATAATAATAATAATAATAAACCTGTATTTGTATACGTTGCAGCTCAAAGTGCTTTAATAGTACATGGATTGACGGAAACAAACAGAAGTAGTCAATGTAAAACCTATAAACACGGTCTGTCGTGTCGTGCTCGCGGTTCCAGGGCTGCAAGTTGGATTCATAATGTTGAATGTTGTTTACATCTTATAATACTTCTAATATTATTTTGTTATTTTGTTATTTTGTTAAAACACTTTGAGCTGCAATACAAATAAAGGTTATTATTATTATTGTTATTTTACAAAAGTTGTTTTCTTGTTCTGTGGATCAGCGTTTCTAGCGCAATCTGACTCCATATGGCTTGCAGAAATACAAGCTGCTTTTAACTCATTATTTATTGTTTTATATCGTTACAGTGGTGGAGTTAAATAATGGTTAAATAAAGGCTCTTCGAGGCTTTTGTAAAAAAAAAAAAAAGAATGTTTGTGTAGAAGTCATCATGAGGAGATGAAACAGGAATGTGAAATGCCTCTCTGCCCGAGGCGCAGAGAAAACCAGTACGGGCGATTCAGTTCTTCTTACCTTTCAAGCTACGGTACACTCCTTTCTGAGGTGAACAATAGGACAGGGTTGGTCTGCTCCTGTGAGCAATCATGCATGTAGTTTACACATAATGATATTTTCGATGGGATATTGATATAGCAGCTCATAGCTCATAGCTCAAAGCTCATACACACATCGCGCTGTTGCGGCGTAGCTGACTATGAACAGTATCTAATTTACGCACTGTGCTTTAAACCGATAGTTTGGAGTGAAAGTCAAAATGGCACTACAAGTAAAAAAACACACAACTAAATGCACTTCCACGAGCCCAGTGCCCCCCCCCCCCCTGCCCCATGGGCGAGGAGGAGTGAAAATTCGGTCCCCCCCGGTTCCCTGCCCCGTGAAACTTCTGCACCTTAATATAATAGTAACCTTTATTTGTATAGCCCTTTTCCTGCAAACGTTTCAGCTCAAAGTGCTTTAATCATTACATAATCATCATTTAATCGTTTAGTAATTTAAAGGCAATATTAAAAAGATGAGGTTTTTAATCTTGACTTGAAAATATGTGCTGAGGTTGCATCCCTGAGGTAGGGTAAAGTGGCAGTGCATTCCACAATTGAACCTCCTTAAACGGTGCTCACTCTGCAGATTATACCAGTGTGGTGGTGATGAAATATGCGTCTATTATTTTTAGAAGTAAAATAAATAATAAAATAAACCGCACTAAAACATTTGTGCCCTTTTAGCTTCCCTGTGCCTGCTCTGAACACTGCGCCTGAGACGACAATCCCTAAAATGGATAATCCCGCAAAGCCGTTCGCCCCGTGGCGCGTTGATGGAGCTCTGGGTTAAACTGTGTGCATCGATACAACAATCCCTAGACAAGAAAGGTGTACTTTCCCCTAGAGGTCCGTGGGTCTGAGCTCTGAGCGGCCCTCCGCCGTGGGACGTCCTGCGTGTCTGGAGCGTCTGTCAGATAGCGGATTTGACGCGGGACGCAGATCTCCGGACGTGCAGGGACGTGAATGAATGAATGAATGAATGAATGAATGGTCTTTATTGTCATTAATATAGTACAGGTACCATACAACGAAATTTGGGAGGGGGGGCTCCCCTGGTGCTAGGAAAAAAATACTAAAAACAAGAAGGGGAAAAGAGCTGGTTTACATAAATAAAGGCTATATACACTATCCACTATATTATACTATATAAATAAAACACTGTGCTGTACGTGCGGGTCAGACGGGGCATTAGGAATCAGTCACCCTCGTCCTCCGTCCACTACCGTCACTGTGTGGGCTGTAGCCAATCACAATCATCGGGGCGGCTCATGTGTCTCAGGAGGGAGAGCCGGCGTCTAATGATCGCAAGGTTTCGGCCCATCGGCGGTTCGATCCCCTACCTGCATGGCCACATGTCGAGCGAGGTGTCCTTGGGCAAGACACTGAACCCCAAATTGCTCCCAATGAGCGGGCCGGCGCCTTGCGTGATAGCTTGCCGTCGTTGGTGTGTGAATGTGTGTGTGAACGGCTGAATGAGAGGCCGTTGCGCTTTGGAATAAGGCGCTATATAAGTCAGTCCGTTTACTTTATCCGGACAGTGGAGGACACGTTCATTACTCTCACCCCTAACATGTTTGTGATCAATTACAAAACGATTCCAGTGTGTTTACTCTCTTTACAGTGAACTTTCACAGCGATATTTCAAATACACAGACAGCTTGCAGGCTTCTTACGGTCACAGAAACATTCTTTATAAACATTCTTTCTTTTTAAATGAGTCTCGAGTGTTCCGAGTGAGCGGATGATCGGACGTTTACCGAGCGATGACAAAGACTAGCTGGTGAGCGTCTGCAAGTAGATACACGATGCAGGCTCGCTCTCACAATTTACAAAAAAGAAAGAGAAACTCTATACATTCGCTTCCTCCTTGGCCAGTGAAAGCACTGATTGTTATTGTCTTGTTGCGTGTTTACAGAGTGTTCATACTAGAGGTGGTGAGAGAGGGAGAGAGAGAGAGAGAGAGAGAGAGAGAGAGGGGAGGGGGGGGGAGAGAGAGGGAGAGGGGAAAGGAGAGAGAGAGAGGGGGGGAGGGAGAGAGAGAGGGAGAGAGGGGGGGGGAGAGGGAGGGAGAGAGAAAAAGATTGAAAGAGACAGAGGAAGGAGAGAGAGAGAGAGAGAGGGAGAGAGAGAGGGCGGGAGAAAGAGGGAGAGAGAGAGACAGAGAGAGAGCGAGAGACTACAGTGAGTATTTAGATTCAGCTTGTTTATCTCTAGGTTCAGTATTTAAACTTCAGACAGATCAGATCAGTTTGTTCTGCTGTACAGGATCAGATGGGCCGGCTGGTTGAGTTCTCCCCCAGAACGACCCAAACAGATCTGATCACGGGACGGCAGCAGCAACAACAACAACCTTCTGATCCAGATTAAACCAGGTTTGACATACTGGGCCCTGGGCTGCAAGTTCTGACCCCCCCCCCCAACCCCCAAACCTCAGAGGGGCAGTTAAGAAGGAACCTTCCCCCACCAGACATAAGCTGATGATGCTATCTGGGCTAGACAACTTCAGAACACCAGCCTGCGGGTATCGTACCCTGCCTAGCAGAGGCAGAGAGGCTGAGGAGGGTGGAGGCTGAGGAGGGTGGAGAGGCTGAGGAGGGAGGAGACGGTGGAGGCTGAGGAGGGTGGAGGCTGAGGAGGAAGGAGAGGCTGATGAGGGAGGAGAGGGTGGAGGCTGAGGAGGAAGGAGAGGCTGATGAGGGAGTAGAGGGTGGAGGCTGAGGAGGGAGGAGAGGCTGGGGAGGGAGAAGAGGCTGGGGAGGGAGGAGAGGGTGGGGAGAGTGGAGGCGGGGGAGGGAGGAGAGGGTGGGGAGGGTGGAGGCTGGGGAGGGTGGAGGCTGAGGAGGGAGGAGAGGCTGGGGAGGGAGGAGAGGCTGGGGAGGGAGGAGAGGCTGGGGAGGGAGGAGAGGCTGGGGAGGGAGGAGAGGCTGGGGAGGGAGGAGAGGCTGGGGAGGGAGGAGAGGCTGAGGAGGGAGGAGAGGCTGGGGAGGGAGGAGAGGCTGGGGAGGGAGGAGAGGGTGGGGAGGGAGGAGAGGCTGGGGAGGGAGGAGAGGCTGGGGAGGGAGGAGAGGCTGGGGAGGGAGGAGAGGGTGGGGAGGGAGGAGAGGCTGGGGAGGGAGGAGAGGCTGGGGAGGGAGGAGAGGGTGGGGAGGGTGGAGGCTGAGGAGGGAGGAGAGGCTGGGGAGGGAGGAGAGGCTGGGGAGGGAGGAGAGGGTGGGGAGGGTGGAGGGTGGGGAGGGTGGAGGCTGAGGAGGGTGGTGCATGCGTTCACATGCATAAAGGCATCTGGATCAAATACAAGTCACATCATCTGGAATCTTCTTGCCACTGCTGCACCTGCTGCACCTAACAGAGGTGGCGTGTACATGAACCACAGCATGCTGCCTCTGCAGGCTAGGGGAGGCCAGGGGGGGACGGGGGAGGCTGGGGGAGGCTGGGGGAGGTCAGGGGAGGCCAAGGGAGGTTGGGGGGGGGGCTAGGGGAGGCTGGGGGAGGCTGGAGGAGGCTAGGGGAGGCTAGGGGAGGACGGGGGAGGCCAGGGGAGGCTGGTGGAGACTAGGGGAGGCCAGGGGAGGCCAGAGGCGGTAGAAATCAGAGAACAAGTCGTGGAATGGAATGAGGAGTGGTATTGAATGAATGAATGAATGAATGAATGAATGGACTTTATTGTCATTGCTACAGTACAGGTACCAAACAACGACATTTAGGAGGGGTGGCTCCCCTGGTGTTAGGAAAGGGGAAAAAAAAACACTTTTAAAAAAAATCACAAGAAGGGAAGGAGCTGGTTTACATAAATAAAGGCTATGTACACTATCCACTGTACTATACTGTACAGATAGACGACTAGGGTTGTCATATTGCACAATAGTATTATTTCACATTTATTTAAAGTGTCACAGTTTGCAGGCTTGAAATGTACATATGGGTCATTGACGGATAAGACTTTTGAATGGGCCAATTTTAAAATACTAACAATAACAATATATTTGGCCATTATTCAAACATTTGGAATGTAGTGTACACATGCATTTATGCAAAAAACCCAAATTAAGAGATTTTAGTGTTTTTAAAGTTGAATTAATAGGACACGCCCTTAAAAAAAGTCATTTGGGGCGACCGTAATTTATCTAAAAATTAATATATTTCCTTAACATTAATAATATTTTAACAAGTATCAGTAATTAAATAAACTGTTTAAGAAAGACAGGCTTGTGTGCCCTTTCATTTTTTGTAAACCATGACTTCACAAGTTTATTCTATAATGGCAGTGTCGCCCTCGTAATGCAGTTACAATACCCATTTTTGTTCTAAAACCCATAAAACTGATTTAAAATGTGTACAGATAATATCCACTTAAGCATAGTATACAATTGATTAATATTTGAGCTAAAACTGATGGATATTCTATTTTGAATTTAGTACAGTAATTGCCAATAGTTGGTTACCCCACATGACAGATGGTCGCCCCAAATGATGAGAAAACCGCAGGTAGTTAAAAGTCTATTTAAAATGTACACAATACAGTTAAGACTAAAGAAAACAGAACAACGTTTTTATTACAATCTTTTCAAGTGGTCAAGTAAAAAATATTCTTAAATTCATTCAAATATCACAGGTTACAAGTTTCGTCAGGAACATTCAAATATCACAAATGTTAAAAACATTAAACATTTAAAAAGTTAAAGTGCAATGCACATTATATGCTTCAGGAACTTCTTCAAGAACAAATATTTCACAAATGTACATTTTCACGTCCTTGTCATCTCATCTTTGGTTTTGTCAATCTATGAGTGAGAGAAGGAGGGTTAAGTAGCATCACTTTTGTGGACCCTGGTAGTCACATTGCACAGGGATTAACAATTTCAGTCAATAAAAAGTAAACAGTTGTATATATGGAATACAAACTAAACACGAACACAGTTCTATAGAGTCAATAAACAATAAACACCAACCTAGTTGCATGGATGAAATCAACACTAAACACCTACAACACAGCTGTATCAGTTCCCTGTATATGACTTACAACACAGGCTGGTTGGAGCAGTGGATCATTTGTTACATTAAAACAATGTTTAGGAACATCAGCATGTAACAAACTAGGCTATTTCCATTTCATTGTCACTTGTTATTTCAGTTCCATTTTCTTTTCGTTCCTTTTCTTCCCCATTTTCTTGCCATTTCATTTTCCTTACTCATTGCATTGTGACCAATGACCATCTAATCATTGTGACCAGACTCATGGTAAACACCAGGCATTTCTTTAACACCAGGCATTTCGGAAATTTACCCAGTCTTGGCAAGTCAGCTTCGAGAAGCGTGAGGTTGCTGGCTCAGGCTCTGAGATGACAGCGTGAACATCTTTCCTGAAGTAGAAAATTACATCTGGAGTTTGTGGCCACATGAACAGGTTCTTGTCACCAGACTGCTGCATGCAGCTGACCTGCACTTCCTCTCCTACAACCTTGAGGACCTGGCCTACATATGGAAACTCATCGTAGGTTACAATTACACACTTGCCACACAGATCTAGAACACCTTCTTGTTCCCTGGGTGGCTCAGGAGGAGAGCTTGGGGGATTCTCAGTGTGGCGCACAGTGTTTCTCAGGTCTACTGTTACTGGCTTGTAACAAGGGCATGGACTCATCTCTAAGCGCTTGCAGAAGCATGACACCTCCCTGTGAGTGATCTGTGCAGGCTGTGAAGACAAAACCTGGTGTATCTTAAAGGTGCCCTTCACAGCCTCCAAGCCGCCAGGAATCAGCTCGTCGCATTTTTCGATGCTCTCTCTGCTTACCCAATAGTGAGTGATACTTGAGCCTAGTCTTTTGTTCAGCATCTCGTACAGATCCTGTGGTGTCTGAAGCTCACCTCCTCTGTGAACGTAGAGATCCGCTTGTCTCTTTATTGGGGGCCCCTTTTCCATGGGATTTTTCGGAGTAATTCCAGGTCACATTTGTGAATCTGGAAAGGAAAGGCACAGTACTGAGGAGGTAAAAGTTGTTTTGTTCCGGTACTGTGTAACCGGCCCATCACTCAGAATGTGGAGAGTTGTGATCTCTGGGAACGTTTCCTGAAGCTCTCTCAAGATGGGGTTTAGATGCGCCCACACTGCCCGTTCGTCGTGGCGGAGGCTGTCAGACAGTGTCGCATAGGTTTTTGTTCCATGGACAGTGTACAGGACTGCTGTGTGGATAATAGCCTGCTGTCTACTGCCTCCAAAGTGAAATGCCTGGATCTCTGTGCTCAGCTTGCAGGCATAGTTCTCAGAGAAGTCGATGTGCAGAACAGCTTTGCACTCTGTGAGGTTTTGTTTGAGGAGGCGGAACTGCTCTGCCTGGTGCAGCCAGTTGAACTGGTGTATTGCCAAGGCTTCTAGCTTCTGAGAGAAAAGCTCTATCAAATCCTTGATGGTTCCGGTCTGGGTCTGTTTGACCACGTTAGCAAACGATTTCTCTCCATTTGTGGAGGTGACCCTCTTCCACTGCTCCCAGGTGACTTCTGTGCTGCTCTCTGTCTCAGGGAACTGGACTTCCTCAAAGCAGCACTTGACACAAACGCGATCCATACAGTCTTTATTTTTTGGGTTACACACTATCATGCCCAGCAGCTCAGAGATGCTCTTTGTTTTCAACAGCCCTCTGCTGTAAAGCTTATTGGCCAGCAGGTGCACATTTTCATGATCCATGCATGCACATGTGTCCCGATCCCTGGTCTTTGGCTCAGTGACATAGAAGGGGCGTCTTCTGGCAAACTGCCTGTAAGATAGGCGGAGACTCTTCTTCATCTCACTGTTGTACAGTGCATGGAGCTCTGTGAGCGGCTTCGTAAGAACTCTTCGTTGTTTTTTTACTTTGTTTTTGTGATGGTGTCTTTCTTTCCCGGTAAAAGCCGACTGTTCTCGTCTCTAGTCAAAAGTGTTACTTTTTTTTTTTCATGGTGAGGGTGACATTTACATGGAATTGCCCTATACAAAGAGTTATGCTAAAACAAATAACTTTTGTTATAGTATATAACATATATGTATATATGTATATAAATCATGAATACAATATAAATATACAGAAACTAAAATACAGGACATATATCTATCATGTAAAACACTCAGCAGTGGTCGCCCAACATGACACTCGGTCGCCCTAGATGATGTTTTCAAGTTCAGTCAAATATTACAGGCTAACAGTTAGCAACAGAAACCAAACTAGCTACTTCTTACCACATGTCACTATAACATTTA
>NC_137678.1:18316312-18318812 GCF_963989245.1 Nansenia antarctica
CACAGACACACACACACACACACACACACACACACACAGACACACACACACACACACACACACACACACACACAGACACACACACACAGACACACAGTGTGCTCAGAAGAGAAGGGAAGGTCAAGTTCACCACAGAAGCTGTTTCTCACACACTACTTATCTGCTCATAAATTAAATAAGCAGAGTTGGCAGAGCCACACACACCCTCTCTCTCTCTCTCTGTCTCTCTCTCTCTCCTTCCCTCACACGCCCTCTCCCTCCCCAGACATCTGAAACCAGGCAGCATCTCAGCACGCAATCTCTGCACAAGGACATCAAGCTATTTGTTTGTTGACATATTCCCAAACGTCTTGGTGATGTAGCGATAACTCTGGATTTTTTATGTGTTTATGTCTTTTATTGCTGTTATTTCTGGTATTTGTGGTATTTAGAGATAGCTATGTTTTCTTCTTCGGCGTATGGGTAGTTGTTTTTCCTCTCCACTCCACCAGGCTCGGGGCCGAGGGGCTACCCTTTTACCACCCCGAGACCTGGTTGAGGGGCTCACCCGGGCTATATTTCTGGACACCCCTCCAGAAGCCACGTCATCGTCTCGTCATCTAATACCGACAGACCATGCATCCCGTTGGGTGGGTGGTACACCGGGCAATCCAGGATAATATGGTCTGCGGTTTGGTCCTCTGCGCCACACTCGCACGACGCATTTGGGGCCAAGCCCCATCTGTGCATTGATGAGCGGAAACGCCCGACGCCGGTCCGGAGACGATTGAGCCTCACCCAGGATAGCCTTGGCAAGTCCATCCCGAGGGGCTCAGCGCCGGCGACTGGGATGTGGTCGCGGAGTTTGGAGGTGTTAGCCTCCCACTCCGCGCGCCACATATAATCCGCCCATCCTGCCGCACTGATGTTGAGATCTCTGCATTGCTGCCTGAGATCCTGTGCGGCAGGCACAAATGGGTGTCTCGACTTGAGACGCCGGGAGGGCTCCGCTGTTATAGTGAGCCTATCATGGAGCAGATGGTTATTAAGCTCTGCGGCCCGGCAGGCGAGACGTGCTGTGGCTCCCATGCGGCGGAGGCCTGCGGGCTGGATGCCTGCTAGGATGGGAAGGTTGTCCACGGGGGTAGGACGCAGGCATCCTGTCACAATGCGCAAGGCTTCGTTTATAGGCGAGTCGATGAGGCGGGTGTGGGCACTGCGACACCATACTGGGGCGCAGTATTCACTAGTTGAATAAACGAGGGCTAGGGCTGCCGTGCGCAAGGTCCTTGCGCCGGCGCCCCAGCCCGAGCCAACCAGTCGCCTCATCAACGCCACACGAGCTGTTAACTTCTTGCGCAGTGACTCGAGGTGTCGGCGAAACGTGAGCGTCCTGTCCAATGTCACGCCGAGATAGATTGGCTCAGCGGAACATGGCAGGGGAGTTCCATCTAGGTGTACTCTAAGCTCACGTTTAGCCTCCCTGTTGTTAAGGTGGAAGGCAGCCGACACCGTCTTTGCCTCGCTAAGCTTCAATCTCCATTTCCGGAAGTATGCCACTAGTGTCTGCATGTCCTGGCTCAGAATCCCCTCCACAGACTGCCAATTTCCAGCAGAGTACACCACTGCGAGGTCGTCTGCGTAGGCGTACTTCCGCGAGAGTGTGTTGGGCAGGTCATAGGTATAGATATTATAGAGGAGGGGGGCCAGGACCGATCCCTGAGGGACGCCGTTCTTAAGGCGTCGAAGCCTGCTTAGCTGTCTGCGACCGGTGGTGAGGGTAAAGCTGCGGTTACGGATGAGCTCCATGATCATTCTGACCATGTGCCTGTCCGGCAGCAGGCGGAGCAGCTTGCAGGAGAGGCCGCGATGCCATACGTTATGTTAAGCTATGTTTTGAGAAGGTTGAGCTATCGGTTTGCTGACGTCATCTAAATGGCGCGCCGCACATCTCAGAGATTGAGAGGATCGACCTACAAAATGACCTTAAAACCTTTTACATTTAAATGTTTTGGCATTTAGCAGACGCCTTGATCCAAAGCCACTTACAACAAGCACATTTGTCTCAGTAAGTGAATCATCTGTCCATCAGTCATCATAAGAAACAGTCATCTATGCCAGGACCAGGGGGCATTGGCAGTCACACTGCTAGAAGAAGGATGTTTGTTGTTGTTGTTGTTGTTGTTGTTTATATACAGTAGAGAAACTGAACAGGGGGATGGAGAGCTTTCAGGAGGGACAGTTAAGACTCACACATAGAAGTGAACCATCGGGGCGCTTAGGCGGCGTAGCGGACTAAGCCCTGACCATGTAACCGCAGGGTTCCCGGTTCGATTCCGTCCGCGGACATGTCCTGCATGTCGTCCCTTCTCTCTCTCTCTCACCCATCCTTCCTGTCAAATCTCTACTGTCTCTGTCACAATAAAAATGAAAATATTAGTGGGACTGCCCCACTCAGAAAAAATAACTTAGAAAAAAAAAGAAGTGAACCATCAGTTATCACAAGAAATAGTAATCTATG
>NC_137678.1:18323812-18326312 GCF_963989245.1 Nansenia antarctica
TGTCTGTCTGTCTGTGAGTGTGTGTCTGTCTGTGAGTGTGTGTCTGTCTGTCTGTCTGCCTGTCTGTCTGCCTCTCTGTGTGTCTCTGTATGTCTGTGAGTCTGTCTGTCTGTCTGTCTGTCTGTCTCTGTCTTTCTGTCTGTCTGCCTGTCTGCCTGCTTGCCTGCCTGCCTGTCTGTCTGTCTGTCTGCCTGTCTGTCTGTGTGTGTGTGTGTGTGTGTGTGTGTCTGTCTGTCTGTCTGTCTGTCTGTCTGTGTGTGTGTGTGTCTGCCTGTGTGTGTGTGTGTCCCTTCTCTGTCAGTCTATTTCTAAACAGCCACACACACCCCAACCAACGCCCACACACACTACACACACAGACACAGGCAGACTACTAAGAGTTTGTACCTTGTAAAGAGTTATTGTAGGGTGGTGTGTGTGTGTGTGTGTGTGTGTGTGTGTGTGTGTGTGTGTAGTGTGTATATGTGTGTGTGTAGTGCCTGCGTGCGTGTGTGTGTGTAGTGTGTGTGTGTGTGTGTGTGTGTGAGTGTGTGTGTGTGTGTGTGTGTGTGTGTGTGTGTGTGTGTGTAGTGTGTGTGTGTGTGTGTGTGTGTGTGTGTGAGTGTGTGTGTGTGTGTGTGTGTGAGTGTGTGTGTGTGTGTGTGTGTATAGTGTGTGTATATGAGAGCAGAAACTGTAACGGCTGTTACATTTACATTTTTTACATTTCTGGCATTTAGAGGCCAAAGCGACTGGGAACAAACACATTTGTCTCAGTAAGTGAATCATCTGTCCATCAGTCATCATAAGACGCATAATCCCTGTTTGGCCTGGGGGCCACTGGCAGTCACAATGCTAGAAGGAACATTTTTCCGTTGTTGTTGTTAATGTTCAGTAGAGAAACTGAACAGGGGGATGAAGAGGTTTCAGGAGGGACAGTTAAGGTGTAGCCTGAAGAGATGGAGGTCTTCAGGAGGGACAGTTAAGGTGTGGCCTGAAGAGATTGAGGTCTTTAGGAGGGACAATTAAGATGTAGCCTGAAGAGATGGAGGTCTTTAGGAGGAACAGTTAAGGTGTAGCCTGAAGAGATAGAGGTCTTTAGGAGGGACAGTTAAGGTGTAGCCTGAAGAGATGGAGGTCTTTAGGAGGGACAATTAAGATGTAGCCTGAAGAGATGGAGGTCTTTAGGAGGAACAGTTAAGGTGTCGCCTGAAGAGATGGAGGTCTTTAGGAGGGACAGTAAAGGTGTAGCCTGAAGAGATGGAGGTCTTTAGGAGGAACAGTTAAGGTGTCGCCTGAAGAGATGGAGGTCTTCAGGAGGGACAGTTAAGGTGTAGCCTGAAGAGATAGAGGTCTTTAGGAGGGACAGTTAAGGTGTAGCCTGAAGAGATGGAGGTCTTTAGGAGGAACAGTTAAGGTGTAGCCTGAAGAGATGGAGGTCTTCAGATGGGACAGTTAAGGTGTAGCCTGAAGAGATAGAGGTCTTTAGGAGGGACAGTTAAGGTGTAGCCTGAAGAGATGGAGGTCTTCAGGAGGGACAGTTAAGGTGTGGCCTGAAGAGATGGAGGTCTTCAGGAGGGACAGTTAAGGTGTAGCCTGAAGAGATGGAGGTCTTCAGGAGGGACAGTTAAGGTGTAGCCTGAAGAGATGGAGGTCTTTAGGAGGAACAGTTAAGGTGTAGCCTGAAGAGATGGAGGTCTTTAGGAGGGACAGTCTTGTAGTCGATGGTGTTCAATTGTGATGTGGTTGTTATGTCGGCCCTATTTGGGGGTAGTGAATAATGAATGTTTTTCATGCCTAACACAGAAGAGCTAATGCCTTGTCTAATGGTTTCTAATTTATTGTTAAAAAAGGATGCAAGCTCATTGCATTTACTAGTCGAGTGAAATTCCTGAGCAATGGGCGTTGGGGGATTTCTTAGTCTGTCAAAAATTTTGAAAATAATGCAGGCTTATTGTTTATGATCTTAGAGAAAAACAATTGTCTTGTCAATTGTTCTTCTTTCTAAAATGTATAGTTTTATAAGATTCTCTTTATAGATATCATAGTGGACTTGAAGGTTTGTTTTTCTCCATCTGCGCTCTGCTTTGCGATATTCTCTTTTTTGGGTCTTTACGGGTGGGGCAGTTCTCCAGGGAGCTTTTTTTTTTTTACCATAGATGCGTTTGGACCTTAAGGGGGCAATACCATCAACGGCTTTTGTGATTTTTAAGTTGAAATCGTTTAGAAGGTTGTTTACTTTTTTGTTTTGTTTACTTAGGTCCTTACCTTCTTGTGATTTTATGCATCTATGCTTTTTCCAAAATGTGTTTCTTTTTCCTTTCTTAAACACCAGGGGAGCCTCCCCTCCTAAATTTCGTTGTTTGGTACCTGTACTGTAACAATGACAAATAAAGTCTATCTATCTATCTATCTATCTATCTTACTGAGGGTGAAATAGAAGTCTTGGCGGGAGGGGGGCTAGGGAAAACAGATATACAGTAGATGCATGCCTATAGTACCTGTACATGTATCTGTATCA
>NC_137678.1:18328812-18331312 GCF_963989245.1 Nansenia antarctica
CCTCTCTCTTTCTGTCTCCCTCTCTCTCTCCCTCTCTCTTTCTGTCTCCCTCTCTCTCCCCCCCTCCATCTCTCCCTCTCTCCCCTCCATCTCTCCCTCTCTCTTTCTGTCTCCCTCTCTCTCCCCCCCATCTCTCTCTCTCTCTCTCCCCCATCTCTCTCTCTCCCCCCATCTCTCTCTCTCCCCCCCCATCTCTCTCTCTCTCTCTCCCCCCATCTCTCTCTCCCCCCCCATCTCTCTCTCTCTCTCTCTCTCCCCCACATCATCTCTGAAGGTCTTTGCTCTCCTGGGGGAGGTGGGGTTTTCCAACGTGGCCTGGAAGGAATCAAAGCAAAGCGTTTCGTCTCTGTCTGGACCGTCTGATTGCAGCGTATGCATCCACTTGATGTTGATGAGATTTCAAACATTGGATGTTGAATCTGAGTGCTTTAGTCATCCTTCAGGTCCTCAATGTAAACTCACAGACCCATGTGCTAAGGGTTCTCCTCCCCCTTCCTCCCCCCCACCCTCCCCCCGACCCTCCTCCACCCTCTGTCCCAGGCCAGATGGGAGCAGCTTTACAGGGCTACGAGAGAGAGAGAGAGAGAGAGAGAGAGAGAGAGAGAGAGAGAGAGAGAGAGAGAGAGAGGGAAAGAGGGGGGGAGAAGGAGAGAGAAAGAAAGAGGGAAAGAGAGGGGGAGAGAGGGGGGAGGTTTGGGAGTGGGAAGTTTGGGAGAACTGGAAGGGAAAGGAGGAGGAGAGAGATAGAGAGATAAGAAAGAGAAGAAAGAGAAAGATAGAGAAAGAGGGGCTAAGCAGTCAGAGAGAGTAGGAGTGAGAGAGAGAGAGAGAGAGAGAGAGAGAGAGACAGTGAGCGATAGAGAGGGGCCCTGGTTTGTCCTAGACCGAGAGAGAGAGAAAGAGAGAGAGACAGAGAGAGAGAGTGTGTGTGTGTGTGTGTGTGTGAGGGAGAGAGAGAGAGGACCTGGGTTCCTTTATAGGAACATCTGGAGTCAATTGGACAGCGTCGCGGTTCCGACACTCTTCCGTTAAAAGCGTTTGGCCGCCCGGGCGGATCTGGACGTTTGGCACGCTGTCGCTACGGCAACAGGACCGGACGGACGCCTCCACCCCCCCTCCCCCTCCACCCCCCCCCCCTCCCCCCCACTTCCCTCCACGCTTCCCGGACAGGACAGTGACAGTCAAGCTGTCACCACATTCCTGTGGAAGCTTCAGGTCTGTTCCAAGAACTTTCGTTGTTAGCGCTTTCGGTGTTCTATTCTAGCAGTTCTGGTGTTCTATTCTAGCGGTTCTGGTGTTCTATTCTAGCAGTTCTGGTGTTAGTGGTTCTAGTGGTTTTAGTGGACGGTCAGAGCGCAGACACTAGATCTGCGTAGGTCCTGAACAGACAGACAGATGTTCTGTTCTGTCTCAGTCGGTCTCAGGGAGGCCCGGGCCGGGTCAGAACAGTACAATGGGCCCTATTGAGCTGCCAGGGTTTTCACTGATGCAAGATCAGAGCGGTTTGCAGTGTAATTGAGTATATAATGTAGAAAACGCCAGTGTGTCGTACTCAATTTGCCTTTTCCATGTGGTATGAATTCACTGCGCACTCTTCAGGAAGTCCTTTCGGGAAATTTTCGGTCCGAAAATTCAACAGTTCAGGAAGGCGGAAAAGTGGAGCAATTTGTGCGAACCGATGACCGTGACCAACAGGGTTGAGTTACAGATGACGATTTGATTAGTTTGATTAGAAATGAATGTAGTCAGTTTGAATGTGTGGCTTACTGCATACACTTTTACACAACAGTAGGGCCTTGAATTTAGGCCGTACTGTTTTGTAAAAATGTATGGAGTAAGCCAGATCAGAGCGCAGGTAGGTAGATCTGCATAGATCGTGAACACAACAGCTTGAACTCAATAATTCACATACTATTTTTTATTTTTTTTATTTTTATTTTTCAGATTTTATCCCTTTTTTCACCCAATTTGGTAGCCAATTGAACCCAACCTAGCATCCAATTATCCCCTGCCTATTGCGAGGGATCCGCCGCACGACCCCGCGGCCGGCAGTCCCAGAGGAGGCCGCCAGGCAGACTAGCTGACTGGCTCCTCGAGCCCAGCACCGTTATTCCAGCACCAGACGGGGGCGCTGTTGCGCGACGGATCCTTGTCCGGAACTACTCCTATACCCCCCTCGGGAGCGGCCGCCCAATATGCCGTTCCCCGTGTGTGCCCTGGCCATATCCGGGTCTGGCGAGCCGGGATACGAACCCCGGCCCCGGTGGGCAGCATGCACTAGTGGCCAGTGCTTAGACCGCTACACCACCGCGGGGCTCTATTCACATACTATTTAATAGTAATGTAGTATAGTTAGTATGTAGTGTGTACTTCTGGGGCAGTATCAGCTTTGTGACACGGCTGTGGGGTTGTGGGTTTGACTCCTGCAAGGGCTGGACAGATATGGAAAACAATCTGAAACTTGACAAACTAACAAACTAAAGTAACAAACAACTAATTG
>NC_137678.1:18336312-18358812 GCF_963989245.1 Nansenia antarctica
GGAGAGAGTGTCAGGGTCAGCAACACAGGCCTGGCACAGATTAACTCCTTCAGGGCTGGCACAGATTAACTCCTTCAGGGCTGGCACTGATTAACTCCTTCAGGGCTGGCACAGATTAACGCCTTCAGGGCTGGAACAGGGGCGGCTGTGGCGCAGGAGGTAGAGGCTGGTGGAGGTAGAGGCTGGAGGAGGTAGAGGCTGTGGCTCAGGAGGTAGAGGCTGGTGGAGGTAGAGGCTGTGTCTCAGGAGGTAGAGCCGGCGTTTAATGATCGCAAGGTCTGCAGCTCAGCGATTCGAACCCCGGCTGGCCACATGTTGAGGTACCCTTGGGCAAGACACTGAACCCCAAATTGCTCCCAGTGAGTGGGCCAGCGCCTTGCATGGTAGCTCGCGGCCATTGGTGTGTGAATGTGTGTGTGAATGGGTGAATGAGAGGCCCGTTGCAAAGCTTTTTGGAATAAGGCGTTATATAAATCAGTCCAACCACACACACACACACACACACACACACACACACACACACACACACACAGAGCCCGGCTCTGATAACAGGAGGAACTATCGTCCTTTGAAAGAAGGAGCCAAACATTCGGCGTACGAATCACAAGACATAGGTTATGTAAACACTTAACTGAACAAGTATCACACCCCCCTTCGGTCGAATAAAAAAACGACTACGGACTGAGAAGCGATTGTGTTCTCCGATGAAAATAATTTCTCCAAATGCCCTGAGAATAAATAGTTTTTGAGGTAGTTTGCCATTTCACGACCGGGGAGGGAGATAGGCCTGGGAGCGTCCCCAACAAAGTGTCCCTGTGTTGGGGGGGGGGGGGGGGGGGGGGGGCAGGCACAAAGCTCTGCATTTAGCTCCCTGGTCCCTCTGGGGGGGGCTGGCGTGTTGGAGCATGTCCCTCCGCGGTCGTAAGCCACATCCGACATCAACATGAACAACATCACCTCCTGACCATCACAACACTCCTCCAGACATTCTCCTCTCCTCTCTCCCCGTCATCCCCCTCTCCTCCTCTTCTCTTCCCGCCTTCCCTCTCTCCTCCTCTTCTCTCCACTCATCCCCTCTCCTTCCCTCCCCTCTACTTCCGCGATCCTCTTCTCCTCCCATCTCCTCTCCTCCCTCCACCCCCCTCTCCTCCTCTTCTCTTCCCGCCATCCCCGTCTCATCCTCTTCTCTCCAGTCATCCCCCTCTCCTACCCTCCCCTCTCTTTCTGCCATCCTCCTCTCCTCCTCTTCTCTCCAGTCATCCCCTCTCCTCTCCTCTACCGCCCCCCCCGTCCCCTCCTCTCTTCCTCTCCTCCTCCATACCCCTCTCTTCCTCTTCCTCTCTTCTTCTCCTCCTCTACCACCCCCCCCTCCTCCTCCTCCTCCTGTCCTCCAGCCATCCCCCTCTCCACCATCTCAGACTCATGACACGGCATGACTGCGTCTGTGCTTGTGTGTTTGAACTCCGCTGCGATTTATAACACTGCGTATTATACAACCACTGACGCAGCCCCCCCGTTGTCTGACAGCAGGGTCATTGTTAGCGTTCACTGTTAGTACTGTGTGTCTGTTCCATGCGGGGACCCCAGGCCAGAGCCCTAAGGTGTCGACTACTACCAGTCAACACTCGTGCCACAGGAAATAGCGCGTGTGTTAAAACGTTAAGACGAGGTCAAATCTCCCATTTCTTTCTTCTGTGGCTTAGGAGGTAGAGGTTGGTGGAGGTAGAGGCTGTGGCTCAGGAGGTAGAGGCTGGTGGAGGTAGAGGCTGTGGCTCAGGAGGTAGAGGCTGGTGGAGGTAGAGGCTGTGGCTCAGGAGGTAGAGGCTGGTGGAGGTAGAGGCTGTGGCTCAGGAGGTAGAGACTAGTGGGGGTAGAGGCTGTGGCTCAGGAGGTAGAGGCTGTGTCTCAGGAGGTAGAGGCTGTGGCTCAGGAGGTAGAGGCTCAGGAGGTAGAGGCTGGTGGAGGTAGAGGCTGTGGCTCAGGAGGTAGAGGCTGGTGGAGGTAGAGGCTGGTGGAGGTAGAGGCTGGTGGAGGTAGAGGCTGGTGGAGGTAGAGGCTGTGGCTCAGGAGGTAGAGGCTGTGGCTCAGGAGGTAGAGGCTCAGGAGGTAGAGGCTGGTGGAGGTAGAGGCTGTGGCTCAGGAGGTAGAGGCTGTGGATAAGGAGGTAGAGGCTGTGTCTCAGGAGGTAGAGGCTGTGGCTCAGGAGATAGAGGCTGGTGGAGGTAGAGGCTGTGGCTCAGGAGGTAGAGGCTGTGGATAAGGAGGTAGAGGCTGTGTCTCAGGAGGTAGAGGCTGTGGCTCAGGAGGTAGAGGCTGTGTCTCAGGAGGTAGAGGCTGTGTCTCAGGAGGTAGAGGCTAGTGGAGGTAGAGGCTGTGGCTCAGGAGGTAGAGGCTGTGTCTCAGGAGGTAGACGCTGGTGGAGGTAGAGGCTGTGTCTCAGGAGGTAGAGCCGGCATCTAACGATCGTGAGGTCTGTGGTTCAGCGGTTTGATCCCCGGCTGGCCACGTGTCGAGGTGTCCTTGGGCAAGACACTGAACCCCGAATTCCTCCCAACGAGCGGGCCGGCGCCTTGCATGGTAGCTTGGCCGCCATTGGTGTGTGAATGTGTGTGTGAATGGGTGAATGAGAGGCCATTGTAAAGCACTTTGGAATAAGTCCATTTACCATGAACAGAATCACAACTGGACACAGCTCAGGGGTTCCAGAACGTTCTGGAACGTTCAAATAGAAATGGTTCGGGAAATGGTTCATCAGGGTTCGACAGTAACGCTTGCCCGCTTGCCCGGAGCAGGTAAAACATTTGCCGGGTTTGTTTGCGCAAGACCGACGACGCTGCTGGATCCTGGATATGTTTACCTGTGTGCAGGAAGAACAACAGACGGTGCAGGCGCCAGACCAGACTAGATGATCATGGAGTGAAGATATTATCAAAGCGTACGCGATGCGACGGGTGATCGACACCTGAGGGTCCTGTACGTCCTGAGTCTCTTAGATGGTAGGGTCAGGGTCAGGGGTCAAACAGACCTGAGGATCCTGTACCTCCTGAGTCTCTTAGATGGTAGGGTCAGGGGTCAAACAGACCTGAGGATCCTGTACCTCCTGAGTCTCTTAGATGGTAGGGTCAGGGGTCAAACAGACCTGAGGATCCTGTACCTCCTGAGTCTCTTAGATGGTAGGGTTAGGGGTCAAACAGACCTGAGGATCCTGTACCTCCTGAGTCTCTTAGATGGTAGGGTCAGGGGTCAAACAGACCTGAGGATCCTGTACCTCCTGAGTCTCTTAGATGGTAGGGTCAGGGGTCAAACAGACCTGAGGATCCTGTACCTCCTGAGTCTCTTAGATGGTAGGGTCAGGGGTCAAACAGACCTGAGGATCCTGTACCTCCTGAGTCTCTTAGATGGTAGGGTCAGGGGTCAAACAGACCTGAGGATCCTGTACCTCCTGAGTCTCTTAGATGGTAGGGTTAGGGTCAGGGGTCAAACAGACCTGAGGATCCAGCTTGGAGGGGATGATGATGGTGTTGAATGCTGAGCTGAAATCAATCAACAGCATCCTAGCGTAGGTGTTGCTTGTGTCGAGGTGGGTCAGGGTGGAGTGAAGCGCCGTGGAGATGGCGTCTCCCATTGACCTGCTCTTGCGGTAGGCGTGTTGTAAGTCACTTTGGATAAAGGCGTCTGGTAAATGCCCAAAATGTAAATGTAAATGGTGGTCCTGTGGTAAGGTGGTCCAGGGGCGGTTCCTGAACAGAGAGGCTTAAGCTGTATCTCTTCACCCCACACTCAAGTAACAGGATTACACTTGGAATGAATGTATGCTCCAGATAGAGAACAGGCTGAGGCTGAGGTGAGCCCATTGGCTGACCTGGTGATCACATGACCCTGTGAGCGTTGATCTCATCTCAGGCCCTTAAACCTGCCTGATTTACCCTGACATACCGCTCTGCCTCTCTCTGTCTCTCTCTGTCTCTCTCTGCCTCTCTCTGCCTCTCTCTGTCTCTCTCTGCCTCTGCCTCTGCGACCTCTCTCTCTCTCTCTCTGTCTCTCTCTGTCTCTCTCTGTCTCTCTCTGTCTCTCTCTGTCTCTCCCTCTCTCTCTCTCTCTCTCTCTGTCTCTCTCTCTCTCTGTCTCTCTCTGTCTCTCCCTCTCTCTCCCTCTCTCTCCCTCTCTCTCTGCCTCTACCTGTCTTTATTTGTCGCTCTGTCTCTCTCTGTCTCTCTCTGTCTCTCTCTGTCTCTATCTCCCTCTCTCCCTCTCTCTCTCCCTGCCTCCCGTGCCTCTCTCCGCCGCTCCTGCCCTAGGCTGAAGTCACTTACGAGAGTTTCCACGCCTTTCACTTCCAGTGAGAATAACGACAGCCTTGTGATCAGTCATGTGGGGTACACCTGATACTATACTAACACCTGATACTATTTCCGATCACAATCCCTGTTCCACAGAAACACAGAAGTGCTGCCAAAAGGATTCCAAAGATTATCAGTGTTCAAACTTGTCTTAAGGACGTTAAAGAACTTCTCCACGTAACCGACGTTGAGGCCTAGGAGGCCAGAGTTATTTTTCTTCCTCCGCTAACACAGTGGAACATGTCTGTACAGACTCCACATCACAGATAACAGCACGCTGCACAACATACAGTACGTGTTCATTACACATACAAACATTTAGAAAAAAACATACACAGGAAATTATAGACATTATCAGCGTCTTTGAGCCCCAGAAAAGCGCTATATAAATACAATGAATTATTATTATTATTATTATTATTATTATTATTATTATTAAAACATGCCACAACATACAAAACTCTCTACTTTGTACCCTGGTAATGAGACAGGCAGGCAGATAGGCAGACAGACAGACAGATGGGCAGATGGGCAGACAGGCAGACAGGCAGACAGATGGGCAGGCAGAAAGACAAGCAGGCAGGCAGACAAACAGACAGACAGACAAGCAGGCAGGCAGGCAGCCAGACAGACAGACAGACAGAGAGAGACTGACAGATAGACAGACTGACAGACACTGCCAGCCTGCCAGCCAGACAGGCAGCAAGTTCACTATCCTATTCAAAACAGCTGGGCTCATAATCTAAGCCAGCACAAAGAGTATTCCAGTAGTCTGCACAGCACAGTAACACACAGTAGTGCTGTAGTCCTCTGTGGCTCGGTTGGTAGAGCATGGCACTAACAACACTTAGGTAGTGGGTTCGATTCCCGCTGGGACCATATATACTGAAATGTATGCACTCACTGCAATGTAAGTCGCTTTGGATAAAAGCGTCAGCTAAAATATGCACATACGTTTATACATAGGGTGCGTTCGTAATATTCACCTAGAGCACCAGAGCACACACTGGGTTCAACGTCATAGAGCGACCAAGTCATTTGATTGGACAAGAGGTGTGCTGATCAGATTTTCAGAGCGTATTTACAAACGCACACTATAATACTGCAAATAGCGAAGGCTAGCTAGCTAGCTAGCTACCATGTCGTCGTAGCAGCAGCATAGCTTTGCCCTGTCAGCCAGCTGGTAGGTCACCCACAGTGCCAGCCAGCCAGCCTGGCCGCGAACAGCAACTGTGGACCTTCATTCAGACGGCCATTTAGGTTTTCATGATGATTTCATTCCGGTTGTGGGAGACTGCGGACAGGAGGGCCACCTGTGGTGACCAGTGTTAAACGCATAATGTGATTATATCTGAGGTAGCCGGACCACGGCCTAGATGTGTTATTGGGGGATGATGGGGGATGATTATGGGATGATTATGAGATGATTATGAGATGATTAGGGGTGATTAGGAGGTCAGTGGAGGAGGCTGGTGGAGGCGGAGGACATTGGATGACGTTGGGATGCATGGAACATCTTGTCTGGGACAGGTCATGTGGTTCTGTTTCATACCATTCCTCATTCTGTTCCATGAATTACAATGAACCCGTCCTCCAAATTTCTACCTCCGCCAGCCTCCACTGAAGTAGAATATGTTGGTATATATGTTGTTGACAGACAGGCAGGCAGACAGGCAGGCAGGCAGGCAGGCAGTCAGACAGACAGGCAGACAGGCAGAGGGGCAGATGGGCAGGCAGAAAGACAAGCAGGCAGGCAGACAGACAGATAGACAGACAGACAGGCAGAGAGAGACTGACAGACTGACAGACACTGCCAGCCAGACAGGCAGCAATCTCAGAAAGCTATTGGCCAGCTGCAATTAGTCCAAAATGCAGCAGCGAGAGTTTTAACCAAAACACAGCAGAAGAGCTCATATAACTCCTATTTTAGAGACTCTACACTGGCTTCCTGTTAAGTTCAGAATAGATTTCAAGATCCGTCTGCTTGTTTATAAAGCTCTCACTGGCACAGCACCAGAATATCTGAAAGACCTTGTGCTAGCATAATCAGCCCAATGGAGCTCTCAGGTCTTCTGACACTGGTTTTTTCTGTGTACCACATGTACAAAAGAAGAGATTTGGTGAGGCTGCATTCTCATTTTATGCACCCAGATTGTGGAATGCACTGCCAGTTTACATTAGGGATGCAACCTCAGCAAATATGTTCAAGTCAAGACTAAAAACCCATCTTCTTAATATTGCCTTTAAATGACTCAATGATTAAATGATGATTATATAATGATTGGAACACTTTGAGCTGCAACATTTGCAGGAAAAGTGCTATACAAATAAAGGTTATTACTATTATTATTATTATTATTATTATTATTATTCCATAGCTCTTTACAACGGCCTCTTATTCACACACACATTCACCCACCAATGGCAGCAAGCTACCATGCAAGGCACCGCTCATTAGGAGCAATTTGGGGTTCAGTGTCTTGCCCAAGGACACCTCGACATGCGGACAGGAGGGTGGTCCTGAGTACCAGGCCAATCGATTGTGATGATCTGATGATGAAAAAGCAGCTGTGTGTGTGTGGGGTCTGAGGAAAGTGAGCTGTGTGTGAGTGAGTGAGTGTGTGTGTGTGTGTGTGTGTGTGTGTGTGTGTGTGTGTGTGTGTGTGTGTGTGTGTGTGTGTGTGGGGGGGGGGGGGGGGGGGGGGGGACTGAGTGAGAGTGCTTTTGAGCGGCTGCCTGTAAGGTGACTTTGTGGCTGAGTGGTGGCCTGCTTTCCCTCCCTCCTCTCTCTATCTCTCTCTCTCCCCCCTCTCTCTCCCTCTGTCTGTCTGTCTGTCTGTCTCTCCCTTTCCCTCTCTCTCTCTGTCCCTCCCCCTCTGTCCCTCCCTCTCCCTCTCCCCCCTCTCCCCCTGTCTGTCTCTCTGTCTCTCTCTCTCTCTCCCCCCCCCCTCTCCCTCTTTCTCTCTATCTTTCCTCTCACTCTCTGCCTCTGTCTCCCCCCCTCTCTCTCTCCATCTCTCTCCCCCTCTCTGGTGATTAGATTATAACTAGGGGGTCATCCCACAGAGAGCTGCACCAGTCAGCCTTATTACAGCTAATGGGACAGGCCGTGATGAACACCCAGATTTTGACCCCCGGAAAACCATTATATAAATACAATGAATTATTATTATTATTATTATTATTATTATTATTATTATTATTATTATTATTATTACTGTGATTAACACTGTGATTAACAAGCCAAAGGAGGGCCATTCAGACTGCTGGCTCACACACACACACACACACACACACACACACACACACACACACACACACACACACACACACACACTCCATGGATGTGGTCCAAGAACTTGGCACCTCTTTGCTCTCTCATATCCATCCTGTAGTAATGGATTTTACATTCAGGCTTCCAGTATGCATTTCTATGGAGCAACCATTCAGCCGCATACACAGATACAGATATATATAATATAATAATCATATATATACAGATATATATATATATATATATATATATATATATATATAATATAATAATCATATATATACATATATATATATACATAATATAATAATAATATATTTACATATATATATATATATAATAATAATAATAATAATATATATACAGATACAGATTCTTAGAGAGCGGTCGGGCTATTTCAACATCTCCGTTTCTAGAAAACACCTTCTTCATCAGCTTCTTCTCAGGGGACCCCGTGTGTGTGTGTGTGTGTGTGTGTGTGTGTGTGTGTGTGTGTGTGTGTGTTTTCTCAGGGGACCCTGTCCCTCCGTGTTTAGGAGGCTGTGGCCGTACGTTCAACATTAACATGTCTGGTGTTTAGCAGACGCCTTCATCCAAAGCTGAAGTTGAAGTTCTTTCTTTATTTATCCCCCAAGGGGAAATCACTTTCTCACAGCAGCAAGATTTAAAAGAGTATGGAGGGATAGAAAGACACATAATAGATGAACACAACAGTACGGTCCTTCAGTATATAGGGAGGGAGGGAGGGAGGGAGGGAGGGAGAGGGAGGGAGAGAGGGAGGGAGAGAGGGGGAGGGAGGGAGGGAGAGAGGGAGAGGGAGGGAGAGAGGGAGAGAGGGAGAGAGGGAGAAGGAGGGAGAGAGGGGCATAGAGAGAGGGGGGAGGGAGGGAGGGAGAGGGAGAGAGAGGGGGGGGAGGGAGGGAGGAAGAGGGAGGGAGAGAGGGGGGAGGGAGGGAGGGAGACAGAGAGAGAGGGAGGGAGGGAATAACAAATAGGGAATAAATAGAGTGGACACAACAGTACGATACAGACTAAAAGAGAAATGCAGCTACACATTATTAACAACATTGTTAAAGATGTTACAGTCAGTGTCAGGTCAGAGGTCATAGTAAGTCCTCTATAGTCCATGAACACAGTGCTCTTCAAAGCCTCTTACAACACATCTGACTGAACTAAGTGAATCATCTGTCCACTAGTGCACCCTGGGACAGTCACACCCCCTCACCCCCCAGCTGTCACTCCCTCACCCCCCCAGGACGCCTACATCCCATACACATACAGGGTCTAGACCAGGGGAGGCTGGCGGAGGTAGAAATCGGAGGACGGGAGCTCATTGTGATGCATGGAACGGAATGAGGAGTGGAGGTTCCATCCCCATGCATTACAATGAGCCCCTGTCCTCCCATGTCTACCTCCGCCAGCCTCCCCTGGCCTCCGATGTCTACCTCCACCAGCCTCCCCTGGTGTGGAGGATGGGTGGGTCGAGGCATGTGGCACTGAAAGCGGATACAGCTGAGAGGCTGGGGGGGAGGCTGGGAGGAGGCTGGGGGGGGGGGGGGGGAGGCTGGGAGGAGGCTGGGGGGGGGGGGGGGGGCTGTGGGGGTGGAGGGGGGGGGGGGGCTTGTTTTCACTAGCCAGACGCGTGGCCCTCCGTCTGAGAGCTGGCCCCCCTGCTGAGCCATCCTGTGATGTGTGTGTGTGTGTGTGTGTGTGTGTGTGTGTGTGCGCGTGTGTGTGTGTGTGTTTTCCAGCTTCAAGTTTAGGGTTGGATTGTTTTGTTACGTTACATTACACAAGTGTAACATGTCACATTTACATTTTTGGCATTTAGCAGACGCCTTTATCCAAAGTGACTTACAACAAATACATTTGTCTCAGTAAGTGAATCATCTATCCATCAGCCATCACACAAAAAAGTAATCTCATGAAATTAAGGTGTAGCCTGAAGAGATGGAGAGATGGAGGTCTTCAGGAGGGACAGATAAAGTGTAGCCTGAAGTGATGGAGGTCTTCAGGAGGGACAGTTAAGATGTAGCCTGAAGAGATGGAGGTCTTTAGGAGGGACAGTTAAGGTGTAGTCTGAAGAGATGGAGGTCTTTAGGAGGTGCAGTTAAGGTGTAGCCTGAAGAGATGGAGGTCTTTAGGAGGGATAGTTAAGGTGTAGCCTGAAGAGATGGAGGTCTTTAGGAGGGACAGTTAAGGTGTAGCCTGAAGAGATGGAGAGATGGAGGTCTTTAGGAGGGACAGTTAAGGTGTAGCCTGAAGAGATTGAGGTCTTCAGGAGGGACAGTTAAGGTGTAGCCTGAAGAGATGGAGGTCTTCAGGAGGGACAGTTAAGGTGTAGCCTGAAGAGATGGAGGTCTTCAGGAGGGACAGTAAAGGTGTAGCCTGAAGAGATGGAGAGATGGAGGTCTTTAGGAGGGACAGTTAAGGTGTAGCCTGAAGAGATGGAGGTCTTCAGGAGGGACAGTTAAGGTGTAGCCTGAAGAGATGGAGGTCTTCCGGAGGGACAGTTAAGGTGTAGCCTGAAGAGATGGAGAGATGGAGGTCTTTAGGAGGGACCATTAAGGTGTAGCCTGAAGAGATGGAGGTCTTCAGTCTACGGTGGAAGATAGGGAGAAACTCTGCAGTCCTGACAGCGGTGGGAAGCTCTTTCCAGCAGAGGTGGAGGAGCGGAGTGAACGGGCTGGTGTTTGGGGGGCTTGCATGTAGGATATGCACCACACACACACACAGAGCTCTGGCAAAGAGTCCTCCTCCTGTCTGGTAAAAGTACAAGCATGTCTTCTCCCAGTGTGACATTCACAAGCAGCATAACAAATTGGTTCCAAGTGTCTTTCTGAACCCAACACAGCGCGGCTATTAAAATACCACAGAGTTAATTCGGAGTCTGAGTCACAACAACTTGGCGTCTTGTAAAACAAATGTACCTGCGCCTGTGTGTGTGTGTGTGTGTGTGTGTGTGTGTGTGTGTGTTAGACGCAGGAGCTTCCCAGAGACGTGTCCGGACGTGACTGCCCCCAGCCAAGGCCCTGGGGATGTTTTCATGCCGTGTTCTTCTCTTCCTGAAACTTCCTGAAACTTCCTGTTTGGTCGTGTCTCTAACTCTGCAGTGTTTGACGGTGTGACATGATGACACACCTGTCACGTGACCAAGCTGTAACGTGATGACACACCTGTCAGAGTTGTTGACGTGTACGCTGCAGTCGCATGCTTGGAGGTCAACAGCATTGCAGGTTTTGTTTTTTCGCACTAAGTACTTTATTGATTGATTGACTGGCTGATTGATTGATAGATAGACAGACTGATTGATTGATAGACTAACTGACTGACTGATTGATTGACTGATAGATTGATTGATTGATGGTTAGCGAGGAAGTATGTCCTGCAGACATTCCAACTACTGCATTCCCTGTTCCTAGAAAATGTGTGTGTGTGTGTCTGTGCGTCCATGTGCAGCGTGTGTGTGTGTGTGTGTGTGTGTGTGTGTGTGTGTGTGTGTGCCTGTGCGTCCATGTGCAGCGTGTATGTGGGTGTGTGTATGTGTGTGTGTGTGTGTGTGTGTGTGTGTGTGTGTAGTGGTTACATGTACATGGATAAGCCTTGCGGCCCCACATACATGAAGGGGGGGGGTAAGTGGTAATTGCGTTACCTCATGGTATGTCAAGCGTGTAGCGGCGTGTAAGCGTGTAGCGGCGTGTAAGCGTGTAGCGCCTCTCCTACCTCCACCCCCAACGCCTCCGCCATCGCCGTGGTTACCTACTGTCCTGTTTACGCCAACGTTCCGTAAACCCAAAAACCCAACGGACCTCAAAGCGTCAGGGATGGGGCGCCAACTTCCTCACGACCAAAAGATGGCGGTTGATGCCACTAAACCGGGGAGGGGAGAGGGGGGGCGATACGTACGCATGAGAGAGGGCCTGTGATTGGATGAATACACGGGACATCCCGGCTAGCTTGCACCCCTAGCTGGCCAACTACCCACAGGCTTTGGGACGTTATCCTAGCAAACTTCAAACGAGCAAAACAAGGCCAGGAGCTGTGAATCAGCACTGTCAGAGAGAGTGACCTTTGACCTCTCCACCCAGCAGATGTACTGACGTCTCAGTAACCAGGGTTGTAAATCTGTGTTCTTTCAACCCCACCATGCTGTGAACACTCCTTACAAGAACTACTCACCACAGAAACATACTTCTCCTCCTCCTCCTGCTCTTGATTGATGATGATAGGCTCTTATGTCAAAGGGTGTGTGTGTGTGTGTGTGTGTGTGTGTTTGTGTGCATGCGTGCGTGCGTGCGTGCGTGCGTGCGTGCGTGCGTGCGTGCGTGCGTGTGTGTGTGTGTGTGTGTGTGTGTGTGTGTGTGTGTGAGTGTAGCTGTGCCTACAGTGTCTCTCCTCTCAGTTCACTTCCACTGCTGTTATGTGGAGAAGGGGGACATTACAAATATGATCTATGAACTTATGGACAGTGACACATGACTGGTTACTGCTCACAGGACAGATATCCGCTTTGACAACTGATCGCTAATGCTGTATGATTATTAATAATAACGGATTGCATTTTAGTTTTTGATTGCTTATTTTGGATTATTGATAACTGATCACACACAGCTGATTACTGGTGTCTAATTATTGATGATTGATAATAATAATAATAATAATAATAATAATAATAACCTTTATTTGTATAGCAGTTTTCCTGCAAACGTTGCAGCGCAAAGTGCTTTAACATATCCACACAGCATAAAAACAATAATAGAACAATAGTATTCAATAAAACACAATAGCAATAATATAAACTACGTAATAAAACAAGAATAAACCATACAATCCAAGTGCCAAAGATAAGACTCAATGCTTAGGTCAGAATCTATAATCACACCTAGATTCTTAGCTTCATGTTTGCCGTTTGAAAGCAAGGTTCCCATGGTATTCGACAATGTGTCTTTTTCTGGTTTTGGTCCAATGACAAGAACCTCAGTTTTGTCCTGATTTAGTTGTAGAAAATTGTTGGACATCCAAAGTTTTATATCTCGGAGACAATTCTCCAGCGAGCTGAGTGAATTATCAGGCAATACTGATATGTACAGTTGAGTATCATCAGCATAACTATGAAAATGTACACCATGTTTTCTGATGATTCCACCTAATGGGATCATGTACAGGGAGAAGAGCAAGGGACCAAGAATAGTGATGTCAACATTATCAGAAACAGAGTCTCCCAACAGAGAAATGTCTACTGTGTCTAAATGTCTAAATGATAACAGTGATGAGGTGTGTGTTTCTAGTGATGTCCACCCTGTTGATCAGGTGTGTTTGTGTGTAGTGGTGGTCTAGTGGATAGTGAGTTGGACTTGTGATCGGAAGGTTGTGAGTTCAAATCCCGCCTGAAACCACACCACTACTAGTGTGCCCTTGAGTAAGGCACTTAGCCCTCAGTTACTCCAGGGGGAATGTCCCTGTAATTCGTAATTGTAAATCGCTTTGGATTAAAAGCGTCTGCTAAATGGCAAAATTAATTAAATTATGTGTCTCCAGATCTTGCAGGTGAATCTAGTGATGTCCATCCTGTTGTACGTGATGTTCCTCGCGTACCTGTATGGTATCCAGGCAACCAACATGGACCGACACCAGCCCACCCAGGACCCCATCAACACCCTTATCATCAAGCTGCTGCAGGCCGACCTCACCAGGGACCGGCAGAGGATTGGGCAGGGCCAGGGGCAGGGGCAGAGGATGGGGCAGGGGCAGGGGCAGGGCCAGGGGCAGGGCCAGGGGGTGGAGGATGGAGGGGACTACCAGGGCTGGGGCTGGGCCCAGGGGGGGGAGGGGGCCCACCACCGGGACCCCGAGGCGGCCCAGGACACGCTGCCCCCGGCGGGCCTCCTCCTCCCGGCCCTCGACGACCTCCCCCTCGACGACCTCCTCCTCCCCCCTCCCCCCTCCCCGCCCCTCCTGGAGAACCTTCCCCCCCCTCCCCCGCCCCCCCCCCAGCAGCAGCAGCAGCAGCAGAGCTCCCTGTACCAGCCGCTCACCGTCCTCTCCGCGGACCTCCTCTTGCGGCAGCACAAGCGCTACAACTCCCCCCGCGTGCTCCTCAGCGAGCGCCCTCCCCTGCAGCCCCCGCCGCTGTACCTCACGGACGACTACCTGGGCGGGGGCAGCTCGGACGTGGTCGCGGGGGGGGCCGGGGCCTTCGCTAACAACAAGACGCGCAAGAGGCGCTACGCGGAGCACAAGAGCTACCGCGGGGAGTACTCGGTGTGCGACTCGGAGAGCCAGTGGACCACGGACAAGACAAGCGCGGTGGACATCCAGGGGAACCAGGTGACGGTCCTGGGCAAGATCAAGACCAGCTCCACGGCGGAGGTGAAGCAGTACTTTTACGAGACCAAGTGCAGGACTCCGCGGCCGTTCCGGAGCGGCTGCCGCGGGATCGACGACAAGCACTGGAACTCGCAGTGCAAGACGATCCACACGTACGTGCGCGCGCTCACGCAGGTGCGCACGTCGGTGGGCTGGCGCTGGATCCGCATCGACACGTCCTGCGTCTGCGCACTGTCGCGGAAACACCGCAGGACGTAAACAACAACAACAACAACAACAACAACAAACAAAACAACCACTGAGATATCTTTTTTTTTCTTTTTTTTCCTTTTAAATAGATATCTGATATATTTCCTTTTTTGGGGGGGGGGGGGGGTTGGCGGGAGGGTGGGATGGTGGGAGGTTGTACATATAAATTATTATTTAAGTTATATGAAATGCATGTAGTTTATACATGTCTATATACTGTATGATGTATAAATATATTTGTGTTATTTATTGAAGTCTTCATCAATGGAAAATCTCTCTCTCTACATATATATATATATATACAAAAGCTATATATGTATATATATACACCTATGAACTCATGAGACTCCTAGCTGCAGGTGTTTGCATGGTGGGATTATGTGCCTTGATCAAGTATCGATGCAGCAGACAGGATATAGAGGGGGGGGAGGGGGGGGGGCTATGGAGGGTTGGGGGGGGGGGGGGTCAGCTGACTTGGGGGGGAGGGGGGGGGTCTTTCACCCACAACACATTACACTCCACAAACGACAGTATTCCTTATCGAGCTCATTCCATTATGACATCATCGCTCATTCCATTATGACATAATTACTCGCTCTGCCAGTAAGCTGCTGTTTCCCAGAAACATGATGACATGATGACATCACACAGGATGACATCACACAGGACGACATCACAGTCTACACGTGTGTTGTCGATGGCTGTAGACACACGCAGGGACCTGCCACAGACACACACACACACCTGGTGCTCCTAACAGTACAGTACTCCACCTGTATACCTGTACCTGTGTACCTGACAGTACTGTCCTACACCTGTATAACTGTACTACACCTGTCATATTCACCTGCTGATCTGTTGCATTTTTTAAAATCAGTGCAGTGTGTACCAGTGGGATGTGTAACTAGGCCTGCAGAAGAGTGCGTGTACAGTGTGCGTGTGTGTGTGTGTGTGTGTGTGTGTGTGTGTGTGTGTGTGTACACATGTCTCTGCAGGTCAGATGGACATGGGGTCCAGTCCTAACTTGAGATCTGCTGCACACAAAGCTCTCTCTCTCTTCTCTCCTACTGATCACTTCCGACTGATCACTTCCTACTGATCATTTCCTACTGATCATTTCCCATTGATCTCCCATCGGTGCATTACCTGCCATTATCCCAGCAGATCGATGCGTGACTGACATCACAGTGGTATCTCCAGGTCTGATTCAGATGAGTGGGTGTGTCACCCTGTTAGGCTGAGTACAGGAAGCTGCCAGTGTAATGCACTGCAAGGGGAGGCTAGCGGAGGTAGAACTCGGAGGACGGGCTCATTGTAATGCATGGAACAGAATGAGAAACGGTATCAAACACACGTGCATCAACAGAAGCGTGGAGCTCAGTACCTTACGGACGTCTGTATGTCACAAACTGTAGAGCGTCAACACCGGCTTGGAGACATTTGTAATTTTGGGAGATTCAATCACATTACGACTGCTAGTAAATGTCAGTCTGAAAGGTACCCAACAAGTGGTGAATGTGTTCTGATCTGGTCCAACAAAGCTGGCAAGTAAAGTTATTTGAGTCATTTCCTGTACTTGATCATATCTGACAGGATATCTCCAGTCTTTCATAGTGTATAAGACAGACAGACAGACAGACAGGCAGGCAGGCAGATTGTTTGTCTGTCTGTCTGTCTGTCTGTCTGTCTATGTCTGCCTGTCTGCCAGTCTCTATGTCTGCCTCTCTGCCTGCCTGCCTGCCTGCCTGCCTGTCTGTCTGACTGCCTATCTGTCTGTCTGTCTGTCTGCCTGCCTGCCTGTCTGCCGGCCTTCGTGTCTGTGTCTGTCTGTCTGTCTGTCTGTCTGACAGAGACACAAAGGCTGGCAGACAGACAGGCAGACAGATAGGCAGTCAGACAGATGGGCGGACAGACAGACAGGCAGACAGACAGACAGACAGACAGACAGGCAGGCAGGCAGACAGACAAGCAGACAGGCAGACATAGAGACTGACAGACAGGCAGACAGACGGGCGGACAGACAGACAGACAGGCGGACAGACAGACAGGCAGACAGACAGGCAGACAGACAGACAGACGGGCAGACAGACAGGCAGACAGCAGACAGGAAGACAGACAGACAGGCAGGCAGACAGACAGGCAGGCAGACAGACAGACAGACATTGGCCATGTATGATAACAGTTAGAATATGAAGCAGGTCAGGTCTGGACACACAGACGGATGCAGGGGAACCGGAGCGTACTAACACCTTAACACCTTAACACCACCCTCCCTCATCAGCCCTGAACACACAGACACACTGAACACAGAGAGACCCTGAACACACAGAGACACACTGAACACCTGAGTGGCTGAGGTGGATCTTTGGATCTTCACCAAATTCCTCAGTATTAAACACACCGCAGGTGTGTGCTGGCTGTGTGCTGTGTGCTGGCCTGCCGTGAGAGTAGGACCCTAACACACACACACACACACACACACACACACACACACACCAAACACACAACACAGCATGTGATCCAATAACTTTCTCTCATTGCTCTCTCCTGTCCATCCTGTGATAATGGCTTTTACATTCAGGCAACACACACACACACACACACACACACACCAAACACACACCACAGCATGTGATCCAATAACTTTCTCTCATTGCTCTCTCCTGTCCATCCTGTGATAATGGCTTTTACATTCAGGCAACACACACACACACACACACACACACACACACACACACCAAACACACACCACAGCATGTGATCCAATAACTTTCTCTCATTGCTCTCTCCTGTCCATCCTGTGATAATGGCTTTTACATTCAGGCAACACACACACACACACACACACATTCTCTCTTGCCACGCTCTCCTCAGGAGTGTGTGATGCTGATGTCCGCTGACTAAAGCCTCTCACAGTGAACACAATGATCAGACCCCCCCCCTCCTCCTCCTCATCCTAGCTGAGCCCCCCCCCCCTCTCTCTCTCTATTAACCCTATCCTGCCCCGTTAGACCCTCAACTGGCGGGGTCAACAGAGTGGGGAGGGGTGGGCAAGGCCCCTAAAGACCCCCCTGCCCCCCCCCCAGTCCTGACCCCAGGTCCACAGAGTGGAGGGACACCTACAGGTGGCATTTCTACCAACCCCAGCAGTCTTACAGAGGGGGGGGGTGGGGGGGGGTGGCTGAGTTAAGATGGTGCATGTATGTGCAGAGAGCTGGGATTGGAGAGGCATAATCTCTCCTCTCTCTAAGAGGGTTTCACCATGTTAGTCAGGGAGGGGGGGGGGGGGGGGGGCAGAATTGGGATATACAAAGGTCTGCTGGAGTTGTTTGCTTATGTGTGTGTGCTCATGTGTGTGTGTGTGTGTGTGTGTGTGTGTGTGTGTGTGTGTGTGTGTGTGGACAGCAAAGCCCTCTTCCTCTTAACGGGCCAGAACGATCAAGCAGCAGCAACAACCATCATCATCATCATCATCATCATTCTCATCATCATCATCATCATCCTCATCATCATCATCATCATCATCCTCATCATCATCGCTGCTGCCAGGAGAATTTAATTCTAACTCGTTGTCCTGAATACCCTGGACTTGACTTGTCCTGAATACCCTGGGCTTGACAAATGTGCAGCTGGTTACCCAAAAGGTTGGCCTCAGTCCTGCAGTGATGTCACTGGGAGCTTTGCAGGCGGAGAGAGAGAGGAGATTGGGTTGTGTGTGTGTGTGTGTGTGTGTGTGTGTGTGTCTCTGGAGACGGTCTTGGGGCCTTCAGACGGGTGTTTTTACAAGGCAGGCCTGCTGATGACCCCTTAAAGGTTAAAGGTTAAAGGTCAGCGGTGTTGTTGAGGAGAGACAGGCTGGGAGACTCAGAGATCAGGTGGTTCGCACACTCGACTTCTCAATCACCTGTCAATCAAATGGCAGGCCCTGAGCCGTACTGACCTAGATAGGAGAGAGAGGGGGGCGGGGTCAGAAGGGGCCACTCCCACATACCACAGAACTAGAACACTAGATCAAACATTCCAAAAAACGGTTCACCAAATATGGCCGCCACCACAGAGCAAGAACAAGGCTTTACATGGGAACCTCCCTCTCTAGTCATCCTAGCTCTATGTTCTTTACATGGGAACCTGCCTCTCTACTCATCCTAGCTCTATGTTCTTTACATGGGAACCTGCCTCTACTCATCCTAGCTCTATGTTCTTTACATGGGAACCTCCCTCTCTAGTCATCCTAGCTCTATGTTCTTTACATGGGAACCTCCCTCTCTAGTCATCCTAGCTCTATGTTCTTTACATGGGAACCTCCCTCTCTAGTCATCCTAGCTCTATGTTGTTTACATGGGAACCTGCCTCTCTACTCATCTTAGCTCTATGTTCTTTACATGGGACCCTCCCTCTCTAGTCATCCTAGCTCTATGTTCTTTACATCTCTAGTCATCCTAGCTCTATGTTCTTTACATCTCTAGTCATCATAGCTCTATGTTCTTTACATGGGAACCTGCCTCTCTACTCATCTTAGCTCTATGTTCTTTACATGGGACCCTCCCTCTCTAGTCATCCTAGCTCTATGTTCTTTACATGGGACCCTCCCTCTCTAGTCATCCTAGCTCTATGTTCTTTACATCTCTAGTCATCATAGCTCTATGTTCTTTACATGGGAACCTCCCTCTCTAGTCATCCTAGCTCTATGTTCTTTACATGGGACCCTCCCTCTCTAGTCATCCTAGCTCTATGGGGTATAACTTAACCCGTCCCTCATACAAAGAACATCAAGATATAGGCAAACAGAGAGCGCACACACACACACACACACCTCTGTTACTCTCCTTCACACCATGTACTAGCTACCATATACATATAGTACCAATTCCTCTCTCCCTCCCTCCCTCCCTCTTTCCCTCTCTCCCTCTCCATTAAAGCTTTTAAAAACAGTCTTTCCCTCCAGTAAGACAGTAAAGCTATACTACGATGTCAGCCCAGGCCTCAGAGCAGCATCTGGCCCCAGCCTACATACATCCAGACCTTTAACACGCTGATAAAGGAGCGCTTGTTTACCGCTGTGTGTGGGCGGGACCAGGGCTGCAGGCTGTTAGACGTTAGCAGGACGTGGGGGGGCGTGGGGGGACATTAAGACGGGTGGGAACCACAAGGTGTTTTTTCCGAGGAGTGATTGACAGGTTAGGGTCCGGAGGGGTGTAAGTCCATCTCCCCATTGTCCCACTGCTGTGATCACCAACCACCAACCAACCACAGCACTCCTGTATGGTGTCCTAAAGGAGACACACTGTGCCGGGCTGGGGGGGGGGGGGGGGGGGGTGAGGTTTCTTATTGCTAACAAGTACAGAAACATAGGATCTCCTATATGTGTGTGTGTGTGTGTGTGTGTGTGTGTGTGTGTGTGTGTGTGTGTGTGTGTGTGTGTGTGTGTACACACGTCCCACTGGCTCTGACACTGTATAACACTGCCTTTCAAGGCAAAATGGACTCTAACAGGAAGAGGATGTAGGGCCTTGGAGCTCAACACAACGGAACTCTGACTCACAATACAATGGAACTAATGGAACTATTAGAACACCACGGAATTCTAGAAGAGAACTCAACGGAACTCCCAGGTTAACAAAGGCCCCTCCTCCTTCTATTCCTTCTTCTTCTTCTGCTGCAGAGAATGTTTTTGGGGTGATGTTACCGTAGTTCCCAGAGTATGAGACAAGAATGTTTTTGGGGGTGATATTACCGTAGTTCACAGAGTATGAGACGAGAATGTTTTTGGGGGTGATATTACCGTAGTTCACAGAGTATGAGACGAGAATGTTTTTGGGGGTGATATTACCGTAGTTCACAGAGTATGAGACGAGAATGTTTTCGGGGGTGATATTACCGTAGTTCACAGAGTATGAGACGAGAATGTTTTTGAGGGTGATATTACCGTAGATCACAGAGTATGAGACGAGAATGTTTTCGGGGGTGATATTACCGTAGTTCACAGAGTATATGAGATGTTTCCATTTTCTAGTTTTTAGTTTTTCTTTGTTTTCTTTCTCTCCACATTGTGTCCCTAAGACCCCAAATGTTATCACTGTAGGCCATTGTTGTTGCTGCTGTTTGTATCTACAACCACTGGGCATTGTGTTGACCGCGCTCCCAAAGCTGGGGGGTACTCCATCAACCTCACTAAAGGAAAATCCCGGCTTATTTTCATGAAGTCTCGCGAGAAAAAAAAAGATCAAAATCTCGCAGGATTTATCAAAATAAGCCTGGATTGTCCTTTAGCGACGTTGATGGAATACCCCCCTGACACCAATGCATCGTTCCTGAAGCAAAAATACCTCCGCTTCCCTCTGCTAACAAGTTTCCCCCCAAGTCATGTGAAAATGTGCCAAAAACACACAATATTTTAAGCAAAATCAAAAGGATCTTTTGTGTAAAACCTCCTCCTCTCCTCCACCCCTCTCTCTCTATCTCTCTCTCTCCAGACTATAAAAAGACTGAAGTTAATGTGACAAAAAAACAACAGATCTCTATTTTTACTAAAGATGTTTGTCTCTTTTTGGTTGTTTGTCGTTCTGTATAAAGTAGCCTCTGTCTGGGGGGTGTTCCACTAACGCCTGGATTTTCCTTTAGCGACGTTGATGGAATACCCCCCAGGCCTCTGGCTGGCTGTACCCTGCCCCCACGCGTTGGTCCGTTAGACGTCTGTTTACCGTCTGTTTTTACCGTCTGTTTTAGTTCATTGGAAGAGTCTCTTCAGCTGCCCCCCTGATCTGAGGTCTGTTCTGTTACCTGTGAACACGCTGATACTTGAAAGAGTAACTGTTCCCAGAACAGCGTTTAAAGACACCCCACCCCACCCCACCCGACCAGAAGCAGCCTGTTTGTGTGAAATATGTCAAAATAAACATATGACTATGTTTTATATAAGCCACTGTACCACGTGTGTGTTATTTTTACTGTCTTGTATACAACTATGTGAAAGTTATGTGTGTGTCTGTGTGTGTGTGTGTGTGTGTGTGTGTGTGTGTGTGTGTGTGCGTGTGCTTGTGTGCGTGTGTGTGTGTGTGTGTGCGTGTGCGTGTGTGTGTGTGTTATTTCATATTTTGGACAGTACCAGTCCCTTTACCACTTCATTATGAGAGAAACAGATTGCTTACTTACACACACACACACACACACACACACACACACACACACACACACACACACACACACACACACACACACACAGCAGAGGAGGGTAGTGTGACCTTTGCTTTAGTGCTGGGACAGAGATACTCCACACAGTATGTTCCCAAAACAATGTTATTTTAGTCCTCGATGGAACGGTTTACAGCCTGGGAACCATGCCTAGCGTACATAAGGTATGTAACGGTTTAAACCCTGGCGACTATGTCTAGTGTACATACAGCATGGAACGGGTTAAAGCCTGGGAACCATGCCTCGTGTACATAAGGTAGGGAACGGTTTAAAGCCTGGGAACCCTGGCTAGTGTGCATACAGTATGGAACAGTTTACACCCTGGGAACCATGTCTAGTGTACATACAGTATGGAGCAGTTTACACCCTGGTCACCATATCTAGTGTACATACAGTATGGTGCGGTTTAAACCCTGGCCACCACCAGGTCAGGGGATTGTCCAAACAAGGAATCCAGGCTTTCTGACCCCATTCAGGGGCTGTTACCCCCCCGCCCCCCCCCATCATCCAGACCCCCTGATGTCCAGAAACACAAACATGGATGTAAGTCAGAAACATCTCCTGCAGGTCTAAATACCTTCTGGACTGAGTGAGTGGACACCTCTTTCTTCTAGCCTGAAGTAAAGGGAACTGAATTTAGTTTAATTCATTGTGTTATTGGTAGCTTCCTGCTCTCTTCCTGCTACGACTGGTGGATTAATGATTCTCTTACTTACGTCAAATGAATTGATTGTAAGTCGCTTTGGAATAAGGCCCTGCTAAATGCCAAACATGCCAACAAATGGGAATGTAAGGCCTATGTAGAGACTCACCGCAGGCCTGAAATAGCAGGGGACAGCAGTTAATGAGGCTCCTAATCCTCTTCCAGACTTAGACCTTAAGACCCAACCTTAAAGGGGAAATCTGCAATTGGTATACGTCCATTTTAGGACTTTTAAACGTACGATGTAGACCAACTGATTCTTGAAGGCCGTACCCCATCTGGGGGGTATTCCATCAACGTCACTAAAGGAACATCCAGGCTTTTAATTTTTTTATTTATATATATATATACTGTATATATATAGAGAGATATTTCTCATAAGCCTTACCAAAATAAAGCAGGATTCTTTTTTATAA
>NC_137678.1:18361312-18366312 GCF_963989245.1 Nansenia antarctica
TTAAGATATTTCATCTTACTTAGATTTACTTTCGGCAGTGTAGTGACTTCCAGCTCAGAGTGGACATGGCCTAGGAATCAACCCAGCAGCTCTAGCGTCCGTGTGTAGCGGAGGTGGTTAGGAACCAGACCCCCGTGGTGAGTAATAATAATAATAATAATAATAATAACAATAATAATAATAATAATATCTTGGTTTTATATAGCGCCTTTCACAATCCCAACGCTTTACAGAAATTACAGACAGAAAGTCAGACAGACAGAACAGAAACACAGAGACAGTGAAAACGACAAAACTAGACTAGGGGCCAAAGGCCTTGGTGAACAGGTGGGTTTTGAGGGCTGATTTGAAGGTGTCCAGGGTGGGGGTGTTGCGGATCACTGTGGGGAGAGTAGCCCTGCCTGAGACATAGAGGTGTTGCCCTCCCCCCCCCGGGACTTTGAGGACCCCCACCTGGTCTAACGGTATAGACGCTTGGGTCGTCCATGCGGTAGAGACCCAGGTTCGAACCCCATCTGTCACACGAGCACCACAAAACCATAATCATCACTAGGTCACATCCCCCAACCACCAACCAACCGCCACCTGCCTTAGCCCGCTGAACCAAAGAGCTGAGGACCAGGGTGGGGGGACACACACACAACCTGGGACACACACGACCTGCAATCTCATCCCAATGACAGAACATCCCGACCTGGTATGGGTAGGTCCATCCATCACCCCCCCCCCCGAGGGACTTGATTAGTGAGAGAGCGACACTTCTGTCACTGTGCCGCTGAAATAGCTGTCGCCTCACGTCACACACACACACACACACACACACACACACACGCCACGTCACAGAGTCTATATGAGCGACCGCTGGACGTCAAAGACACAACAACAAGGTGGACCACGGAGGAGAGGAGATACACACACTGGAGGATACACACACACCTGAGGAGACACACACACATTGGACCACAGAGGAGAGGAGATACACACCTGAGGAGACACACACACACCTGAGGAGGCACACACACATCTGAGGCTACAGACCAGCTGCACCTTGACCACACAGGTGAGTAACAGCACCTTACGTTTGGGCTTTACACACTGAGATCAGGCAGGACCCAGGATCAGAATGATTGTTTTTTGATTGGTTGATTCTTTTTTGCTTTCCAGGATCAGATCTATCTGGCTGGATTTGAGTCGTATAGGGGGAAATCTGCCAGCTCGATCTGAGAAAAGAATCAGGATTGTAAAATGTTGAACACTGGTCCACAGGTGTGTGGGAGGGGGGGGGGGGGGTGGAGGTGTGGCGGGCGGGGGGCTGTAGGAGGGAGACAATGAGGATCGGCTCATTGTTATAGATGGAACGGAATCCAGCATATCAAATACATACCCCTCCTACACACACACACACACACACACACACACACACTCCAGCATATCAAACACACGTGTGTTTTATAGGATCGTCCACCAGCCTCCCCAGACTGAGTAGACAGCATAGGGGAGGCTGCTGGAAGTAGAAATCGGGAGACAGGGCTCACTGCAATGGAATGTGGAATCACCAATGGGCCTCTCCTCCGATTTCTACCTCCGCCAGCCTCCCCTGATAGACAGTTTACAACAGAAGGAGCTACAGATGCTCTGGTGGTGGGATTTCAGCTGGAGATTGAAGACCCATCTCTTAACTGTCCTGGCTGGGTTAGAGTGAGTCTACTGGAGCCCCTGGAGAGAGGGCTGGGAGACCCCAGGTGAGGGTGTTTAAGGCCTGGGTTAGAGTGAGTCTACTAGAGCCCCTGGTGAGAGGGCTGGGAAACCCCGGGCGAGGGTGTTTAAGGCCTGGGTTAGAGTGAGTCTACTGAAGCCCCTGGAGAGAGGGCTGGGAGACCCCGGGTGAGGGTGTTTAAGGCCTGGGTTAGAGTGAGTCTAAAGACCAGAGTGAACCAGTCAGAGTAACTGGTTGTTGTTGTTGTTGTTGTTGTTAGATTGTGTTCTCCAGGCAATGGTTATGCTATGTTACATATTAAAAACAGTGTTTTTTAGCTTGTTACCGTATGTAACTGTAATGGGGGAGGGTGAAATCAAGGACCCAGTATTAGCATAGTGTTCCTAATAAAGAGAGGCCCTACCCAGTATTGGCATAGTGTTCCTAATAAAGGGAAGCTACCCAGTATTAGTATAGTGTTCCTAATAAAGGGAAGCCCTACCCAGTATTAGTATAGTGTTCCTAATAAAGGGAGGCTCTGTGAGTTTGTCGAAGCAAGGTTGGTCTGAGTTAGTAAGTGTTGTATTGTTCATTATTTTAATTGTTCCTTGTCTTAACTGTTCAGTGTCTTAACTGTTCACTGTCTTAACTGTGACCTGTCCTTGTTTAGGATGACCCACATGAAGACGTTTGAGGGGATCCCCATGTCTAAGGTACTCTAGTCTAATGTCTAAGGTTAGATTAGATTCTAGCTTTCAGCTTTATTGCCATTGGAGAGTACAAGTATTAGACAACGAAATGCAGTTTATCATCTAACCAGAAGTGCGAATAGTGATAAAAGAACATGATATATAAAACATGACAGTGATAGGTACAGTATGGTAGTTTAGAGGTATATGTACAGTTATGGTAGGTTATACAGTATGGTAGGTAAGGTACAATGTAAAGTAGAGGTTTGAGGGGGTCCCCATGTCTTGTGTGTGTGTGTGCGTGTGCGTGTGCGTGTGCGTGTGCGTGTGTGTGGTTGTGTGTGGTTGTGGGTGTGTGTGTGTGTGTGTGTAGTCCATGCGAGGGCTCTGCAGGGAGGAGGACTATGCGTTCCTGGGAGAGGAGAAGGGGAGGAGAGATGAACGAGGGAGGAGGAGGGAGGACAGCGCTCTGGAGGAGGAGTGGAAGGACAGACGAGAGGAGAGGGTGAGCGGAGGACCTCTGACATCACTGCTCAGTCTGGCTGAGTTCGTAAATTCGCTCTGAGAGGGCCGGAGCGCACACTGGGTTCGACGTCATAAAGGGACCAAGTAATTTGATTGGACAAGAGGCCATTCCATGAGTGCCGATCAGATTTCCAGAGCGAATTTACGAATGCAGCCGTTATTTGGGCTAATGTCAGATGTAGTGTACTAGCACTAGTGCTACTGTAACTCTTTGTATTAAATGGTAAATGTACTGACTTATATATCGCCTTATTCCAAAGCTCTTTACAACGGCCTCTCATTCACCCATTCACACACACATTCACACACCAATGGCGGCAAGCTACCATGCAAGGCGCCGGCCCGCTCATTGGGAGCAATTTTTGGGTTCAGTGTCTTGCCCAAGGAGCATTACTATTACTAGTATTACTATTATGTTGTGTTGTTGACTTGTTGATTGTTGCAGACTGTTGTTGTTGATCGAGGAGCAACATCCCAAAGCATTTCTCTATGTGAATGGCTGTACACGACTGATTTGATTTGATTTAGATTTAGATTTAGTTTTGCAGCCTACAGTACAGGGGTCTGTTCTGATTCCAGAAAGCTTCTTAGCTACAGCAATACTTTATCTTTGTATTTATCCATGCCAAGTGTTCTCCTAGAGCTGAAAGGCTCTTCATTTAATCGTAATTCGTAATTTTGCTCTGAGAGCGCCGGAACGCACACTAGGTGCAACGTCATAAAGAGACCAAGTAATTTGATTGGACAAGAGGCATTCCATGAGTGGTGATCAGATTTCCAGAGCGTATTTACGAACGCAGCCTCGATTATCGAATTGGAATGATCGCTGGTAGCATTGCGCCGCTCTTTTCCCGTTGACATCAAGGTGTCAAGTCATGTATAAATAAATATGCTGAATTGTTATGCCCTTTTGTGTTTTCATGCAGGGATGTTCAAAGTATTTTACTTTCAACCAGGTATCTGATTCTGACCACCTGTAGTCACTTACTTAAGTAGGAACTAGTTCTTGTTGCACTGAAGCAGGTGGTTGATTGACTGTGTATAGCTTTGTCTAAATGTAAGGGGTATCCTATGGTTGTCTAGTGGTGATGTTAGGATTGACTGTGTGTACCCTTGTCTAAATGTAAGGGGTATGGTTTGTGGACGGTGGGGGAGGAGAGGATGGCCCGGGGGCGCGGGGGGGTATCCCTTATTTTCCCTTATTTTTTGGAATATATACCTTATTTTCAAATCCCGAATGTTGACAGGTATGCTGGGAGCTAGAAGTCAGTTCAGTTTGTAATAGAGGGGCTTTAAATTAACCTCAGGCACGAGACCTTCACCTAACGTCAAGGTTAAATGGTTTGGTCCACTATAGGGGTGTCTGAAATCATATTAGAAGATTCTTCTACTACGCTCTCAACAAACATGTCTTCACTTAGACGTCATGGTTGCAGTTATTGTTATTTAATGATAACTTCCTATGTGTGTAACTGTGTGTGTGTGTGTAATTATGTGTGTGTAACTGTTTGTGTGTAACTATGTGTGTGTAGCTGTGTGTGTAGCTGTTTGTGTGTAACTATGTGTGTGTATAACTATGTGTGTGTGTGTGTGTGTGTGTGTGTGTGAGACAGGTGCGTCGGCGTCAGGAGCGAGAGCTGCAGGAACAGACGAGACTGAAAGAACTGGAGGGGAACAGAAAGGTACACACACGCACACACACACTATACACACATCACACTCTACAGTATACGTTACACACACAAACACACCTATAGCATTTCAAAGAGGAAGGGCGTATTTTAAACTATTTAAAATGTTTAACATCCCATACCTCCCCTCACACACACACACACACACCCATACCTCCCCTTAGCACCAAGCTGTGGCACGTTCTGTCAAGGACGCAGCAGTTCCTCACACACACACACACACACACACACACTTTTCTCAGACGCAGCAGTTCCTCATGTTAGCTCCGCCCCTTTAATGGAGGCTGATTACTGTAATGATCAGAGTGTTCCTGTCCCAAGACTAACACACTCTGGGCTGCCTGCTGCCTCACACACACACACACACACACACACACACACACACACACACACACATGC
>NC_137678.1:18371312-18391565 GCF_963989245.1 Nansenia antarctica
CATGGCTGACATGGTGGGAGAGAAGCTAAGAGAAATTCTCGATTATGGACATGAGTGCGCCAGCACGGCACGGGTCCCACCGTGAGCCGGTCATGAAGGAAGGTTAATTGAACAGAGCGAGGCAGATTTCAGCAGAACAGAAACTTAACTGTGTGGGGGAGGGGTGCAAATCAGTGCTCTGTCTGCATAGTGCACAACTAAATTGAGCGCTGTTTGGTGATACATTGGGCTAGAGACTTGAAATTACTTTTGGCTGAAAGCTGGCATCCCACTGATGGCGTGTGTCTTTTTCTGTTCACCTGACTACATAGGAAGTGTCCCAAAAGTGAGCCTAAAGTTCAGGAGGTCGGCAATGTAATGTCAATGGAGGCCTATCCCCAATAAGTTAAACCCTGTTTGGCCATACAATAGACTAGAGACTTGAAAACAATTTTGTCTGAAAGCTGGCATCCCACTGATGGTGTGTGTCTTTTTCTGTTCCCCTGGCTACATAGGAAGTGTCCCAAAAGTGAGCCTAAAGTTCAGGAGGTCGGCAATGTTAAATGAACAGCAGAGGCCTGTGTGTTGCTGTCTGTGGAAGGTGCTGTGTGGGGGAGGGGTAGGCGAATAGTGATTGGTTCTCAGTTAACAAGCAGGCCCAGGAATGCACAAAATGCATCCATTTTCCAAAAGCTACTGGCTTAATATGCTCCATCACAGTTTGATGACTTTTCAGGGTTTGACTTTTACAAAGGATATTGTATGTATTTATTTTAACCCTTTTAAGAGTATTGTCATATATGGTGAGATTACAATTATATGAACTCCAACTGCAAGTCTCACAGTGCTAAAGTTAACAAAAAGCATATCATAAACATTCTGGTTATTTTATTTTAGTTAAAAAATCGCTCTCTGCATGGCTGACATGGTGGGAGAGAAGCTAAGAGAAATTCTCGATTATGGACATGAGTGCGCCAGCACGGCACGGGTCCCACCGTGAGCCGGTCATGAAGGAAGGTTAATTGAACAGAGCAAGGCAGATTTCAGCAGAACAGAAACTTAACTGTGTGGGGGAGGGGTGCAAATCAGTGCTCTGTCTGCATAGTGCACAACTAAATTGAGCGCTGTTTGGTGATACATTGGGCTAGAGACTTGAAATCACTTTTGGCTGAAAGCTGGCATCCCACTGGTGGCGTGTGTCTTTTTCTGTTCACCTGGCTACATAGGAAGTGTCCCAAAAGTGAGCCTAAAGTTCAGGAGGTCGGCAATGTAATGTCAATGGAGGCCTATCCCCAATAAGTTAAACCCTGTTTGGCCATACAATAGACTAGAGACTTGAAAACAATTTTGTCTGAAAGCTGGCATCCCACTGATGGTGTGTGTCTTTTTCTGTTCCCCTGGCTACATAGGAAGTGTCCCAAAAGTGAGCCTAAAGTTCAGGAGGTCGGCAATGTTAAATGAACAGCAGAGGCCTGTGTGTTGCTGTCTGTGGAAGGTGCTGTGTGGGGGAGGGGTAGGCGAATAGTGATTGGTTCTCAGTTAACAAGCAGGCCCAGGAATGCACAAAATGCATCCATTTTCCAAAAGCTACTGGCTTAATATGCTCCATCACAGTTTGATGACTTTTCAGGGTTTGACTTTTACAAAGGATATTGTATGTATTTATTTTAACCCTTTTAAGAGTATTGTCATATATGGTGAGATTACAATTATATGAACTCCAACTGCAAGTCTCACAGTGCTAAAGTTAACAAAAAGCATATCATAAACATTCTGGTTATTTTATTTTAGTTAAAAAATCGCTCTCTGCATGGCTGACATGGTGGGAGAGAAGCTAAGAGAAATTCTCGATTATGGACATGAGTGCGCCAGCACGGCACGGGTCCCACCGTGAGCCGGTCATGAAGGAAGGTTAATTGAACAGAGCGAGGCAGATTTCAGCAGAACAGAAACTTAACTGTGTGGGGGAGGGGTGCAAATCAGTGCTCTGTCTGCATAGTGCACAACTAAATTGAGCGCTGTTTGGTGATACATTGGGCTAGAGACTTGAAATTACTTTTGGCTGAAAGCTGGCATCCCACTGATGGCGTGTGTCTTTTTCTGTTCACCTGACTACATAGGAAGTGTCCCAAAAGTGAGCCTAAAGTTCAGGAGGTCGGCAATGTAATGTCAATGGAGGCCTATCCCCAATAAGTTAAACCCTGTTTGGCCATACAATAGACTAGAGACTTGAAAACAATTTTGTCTGAAAGCTGGCATCCCACTGATGGTGTGTGTCTTTTTCTGTTCCCCTGGCTACATAGGAAGTGTCCCAAAAGTGAGCCTAAAGTTCAGGAGGTCGGCAATGTTAAATGAACAGCAGAGGCCTGTGTGTTGCTGTCTGTGGAAGGTGCTGTGTGGGGGAGGGGTAGGCGAATAGTGATTGGTTCTCAGTTAACAAGCAGGCCCAGGAATGCACAAAATGCATCCATTTTCCAAAAGCTACTGGCTTAATATGCTCCATCACAGTTTGATGACTTTTCAGGGTTTGACTTTTACAAAGGATATTGTATGTATTTATTTTAACCCTTTTAAGAGTATTGTCATATATGGTGAGATTACAATTATATGAACTCCAACTGCAAGTCTCACAGTGCTAAAGTTAACAAAAAGCATATCATAAACATTCTGGTTATTTTATTTTAGTTAAAAAATCGCTCTCTGCATGGCTGACATGGTGGGAGAGAAGCTAAGAGAAATTCTCGATTATGGACATGAGTGCGCCAGCACGGCACGGGTCCCACCGTGAGCCGGTCATGAAGGAAGGTTAATTGAACAGAGCAAGGCAGATTTCAGCAGAACAGAAACTTAACTGTGTGGGGGAGGGGTGCAAATCAGTGCTCTGTCTGCATAGTGCACAACTAAATTGAGCGCTGTTTGGTGATACATTGGGCTAGAGACTTGAAATCACTTTTGGCTGAAAGCTGGCATCCCACTGATGGCGTGTGTCTTTTTCTGTTCACCTGGCTACATAGGAAGTGTCCCAAAAGTGAGCCTAAAGTTCAGGAGGTCGGCAATGTAATGTCAATGGAGGCCTATCCCCAATAAGTTAAACCCTGTTTGGCCATACAATAGACTAGAGACTTGAAAACAATTTTGTCTGAAAGCTGGCATCCCACTGATGGTGTGTGTCTTTTTCTGTTCCCCTGGCTACATAGGAAGTGTCCCAAAAGTGAGCCTAAAGTTCAGGAGGTCGGCAATGTTAAATGAACAGCAGAGGCCTGTGTGTTGCTGTCTGTGGAAGGTGCTGTGTGGGGGAGGGGTAGGCGAATAGTGATTGGTTCTCAGTTAACAAGCAGGCCCAGGAATGCACAAAATGCATCCATTTTCCAAAAGCTACTGGCTTAATATGCTCCATCACAGTTTGATGACTTTTCAGGGTTTGACTTTTACAAAGGATATTGTATGTATTTATTTTAACCCTTTTAAGAGTATTGTCATATATGGTGAGATTACAATTATATGAATTCCAACTGCAAGTCTCACAGTGCTAAAGTTAACAAAAAGCATATCATAAACATTCTGGTTATTTTATTTTAGTTAAAAAATCGCTCTCTGCATGGCTGACATGGTGGGAGAGAAGCTAAGAGAAATTCTCGATTATGGACATGAGTGCGCCAGCACGGCACGGGTCCCACCGTGAGCCGGTCATGAAGGAAGGTTAATTGAACAGAGCGAGGCAGATTTCAGCAGAACAGAAACTTAACTGTGTGGGGGAGGGGTGCAAATCAGTGCTCTGTCTGCATAGTGCACAACTAAATTGAGCGCTGTTTGGTGATACATTGGGCTAGAGACTTGAAATTACTTTTGGCTGAAAGCTGGCATCCCACTGATGGCGTGTGTCTTTTTCTGTTCACCTGACTACATAGGAAGTGTCCCAAAAGTGAGCCTAAAGTTCAGGAGGTCGGCAATGTAATGTCAATGGAGGCCTATCCCCAATAAGTTAAACCCTGTTTGGCCATACAATAGACTAGAGACTTGAAAACAATTTTGTCTGAAAGCTGGCATCCCACTGATGGTGTGTGTCTTTTTCTGTTCCCCTGGCTACATAGGAAGTGTCCCAAAAGTGAGCCTAAAGTTCAGGAGGTCGGCAATGTTAAATGAACAGCAGAGGCCTGTGTGTTGCTGTCTGTGGAAGGTGCTGTGTGGGGGAGGGGTAGGCGAATAGTGATTGGTTCTCAGTTAACAAGCAGGCCCAGGAATGCACAAAATGCATCCATTTTCCAAAAGCTACTGGCTTAATATGCTCCATCACAGTTTGATGACTTTTCAGGGTTTGACTTTTACAAAGGATATTGTATGTATTTATTTTAACCCTTTTAAGAGTATTGTCATATATGGTGAGATTACAATTATATGAACTCCAACTGCAAGTCTCACAGTGCTAAAGTTAACAAAAAGCATATCATAAACATTCTGGTTATTTTATTTTAGTTAAAAAATCGCTCTCTGCATGGCTGACATGGTGGGAGAGAAGCTAAGAGAAATTCTCGATTATGGACATGAGTGCGCCAGCACGGCACGGGTCCCACCGTGAGCCGGTCATGAAGGAAGGTTAATTGAACAGAGCAAGGCAGATTTCAGCAGAACAGAAACTTAACTGTGTGGGGGAGGGGTGCAAATCAGTGCTCTGTCTGCATAGTGCACAACTAAATTGAGCGCTGTTTGGTGATACATTGGGCTAGAGACTTGAAATCACTTTTGGCTGAAAGCTGGCATCCCACTGATGGCGTGTGTCTTTTTCTGTTCACCTGGCTACATAGGAAGTGTCCCAAAAGTGAGCCTAAAGTTCAGGAGGTCGGCAATGTAATGTCAATGGAGGCCTATCCCCAATAAGTTAAACCCTGTTTGGCCATACAATAGACTAGAGACTTGAAAACAATTTTGTCTGAAAGCTGGCATCCCACTGATGGTGTGTGTCTTTTTCTGTTCCCCTGGCTACATAGGAAGTGTCCCAAAAGTGAGCCTAAAGTTCAGGAGGTCGGCAATGTTAAATGAACAGCAGAGGCCTGTGTGTTGCTGTCTGTGGAAGGTGCTGTGTGGGGGAGGGGTAGGCGAATAGTGATTGGTTCTCAGTTAACAAGCAGGCCCAGGAATGCACAAAATGCATCCATTTTCCAAAAGCTACTGGCTTAATATGCTCCATCACAGTTTGATGACTTTTCAGGGTTTGACTTTTACAAAGGATATTGTATGTATTTATTTTAACCCTTTTAAGAGTATTGTCATATATGGTGAGATTACAATTATATGAACTCCAACTGCAAGTCTCACAGTGCTAAAGTTAACAAAAAGCATATCATAAACATTCTGGTTATTTTATTTTAGTTAAAAAATCGCTCTCTGCATGGCTGACATGGTGGGAGAGAAGCTAAGAGAAATTCTCGATTATGGACATGAGTGCGCCAGCACGGCACGGGTCCCACCGTGAGCCGGTCATGAAGGAAGGTTAATTGAACAGAGCGAGGCAGATTTCAGCAGAACAGAAACTTAACTGTGTGGGGGAGGGGTGCAAATCAGTGCTCTGTCTGCATAGTGCACAACTAAATTGAGCGCTGTTTGGTGATACATTGGGCTAGAGACTTGAAATTACTTTTGGCTGAAAGCTGGCATCCCACTGATGGCGTGTGTCTTTTTCTGTTCACCTGACTACATAGGAAGTGTCCCAAAAGTGAGCCTAAAGTTCAGGAGGTCGGCAATGTAATGTCAATGGAGGCCTATCCCCAATAAGTTAAACCCTGTTTGGCCATACAATAGACTAGAGACTTGAAAACAATTTTGTCTGAAAGCTGGCATCCCACTGATGGTGTGTGTCTTTTTCTGTTCCCCTGGCTACATAGGAAGTGTCCCAAAAGTGAGCCTAAAGTTCAGGAGGTCGGCAATGTTAAATGAACAGCAGAGGCCTGTGTGTTGCTGTCTGTGGAAGGTGCTGTGTGGGGGAGGGGTAGGCGAATAGTGATTGGTTCTCAGTTAACAAGCAGGCCCAGGAATGCACAAAATGCATCCATTTTCCAAAAGCTACTGGCTTAATATGCTCCATCACAGTTTGATGACTTTTCAGGGTTTGACTTTTACAAAGGATATTGTATGTATTTATTTTAACCCTTTTAAGAGTATTGTCATATATGGTGAGATTACAATTATATGAACTCCAACTGCAAGTCTCACAGTGCTAAAGTTAACAAAAAGCATATCATAAACATTCTGGTTATTTTATTTTAGTTAAAAAATCGCTCTCTGCATGGCTGACATGGTGGGAGAGAAGCTAAGAGAAATTCTCGATTATGGACATGAGTGCGCCAGCACGGCACGGGTCCCACCGTGAGCCGGTCATGAAGGAAGGTTAATTGAACAGAGCGAGGCAGATTTCAGCAGAACAGAAACTTAACTGTGTGGGGGAGGGGTGCAAATCAGTGCTCTGTCTGCATAGTGCACAACTAAATTGAGCGCTGTTTGGTGATACATTGGGCTAGAGACTTGAAATTACTTTTGGCTGAAAGCTGGCATCCCACTGATGGCGTGTGTCTTTTTCTGTTCACCTGACTACATAGGAAGTGTCCCAAAAGTGAGCCTAAAGTTCAGGAGGTCGGCAATGTAATGTCAATGGAGGCCTATCCCCAATAAGTTAAACCCTGTTTGGCCATACAATAGACTAGAGACTTGAAAACAATTTTGTCTGAAAGCTGGCATCCCACTGATGGTGTGTGTCTTTTTCTGTTCCCCTGGCTACATAGGAAGTGTCCCAAAAGTGAGCCTAAAGTTCAGGAGGTCGGCAATGTTAAATGAACAGCAGAGGCCTGTGTGTTGCTGTCTGTGGAAGGTGCTGTGTGGGGGAGGGGTAGGCGAATAGTGATTGGTTCTCAGTTAACAAGCAGGCCCAGGAATGCACAAAATGCATCCATTTTCCAAAAGCTACTGGCTTAATATGCTCCATCACAGTTTGATGACTTTTCAGGGTTTGACTTTTACAAAGGATATTGTATGTATTTATTTTAACCCTTTTAAGAGTATTGTCATATATGGTGAGATTACAATTATATGAACTCCAACTGCAAGTCTCACAGTGCTAAAGTTAACAAAAAGCATATCATAAACATTCTGGTTATTTTATTTTAGTTAAAAAATCGCTCTCTGCATGGCTGACATGGTGGGAGAGAAGCTAAGAGAAATTCTCGATTATGGACATGAGTGCGCCAGCACGGCACGGGTCCCACCGTGAGCCGGTCATGAAGGAAGGTTAATTGAACAGAGCGAGGCAGATTTCAGCAGAACAGAAACTTAACTGTGTGGGGGAGGGGTGCAAATCAGTGCTCTGTCTGCATAGTGCACAACTAAATTGAGCGCTGTTTGGTGATACATTGGGCTAGAGACTTGAAATTACTTTTGGCTGAAAGCTGGCATCCCACTGATGGCGTGTGTCTTTTTCTGTTCACCTGACTACATAGGAAGTGTCCCAAAAGTGAGCCTAAAGTTCAGGAGGTCGGCAATGTAATGTCAATGGAGGCCTATCCCCAATAAGTTAAACCCTGTTTGGCCATACAATAGACTAGAGACTTGAAAACAATTTTGTCTGAAAGCTGGCATCCCACTGATGGTGTGTGTCTTTTTCTGTTCCCCTGGCTACATAGGAAGTGTCCCAAAAGTGAGCCTAAAGTTCAGGAGGTCGGCAATGTTAAATGAACAGCAGAGGCCTGTGTGTTGCTGTCTGTGGAAGGTGCTGTGTGGGGGAGGGGTAGGCGAATAGTGATTGGTTCTCAGTTAACAAGCAGGCCCAGGAATGCACAAAATGCATCCATTTTCCAAAAGCTACTGGCTTAATATGCTCCATCACAGTTTGATGACTTTTCAGGGTTTGACTTTTACAAAGGATATTGTATGTATTTATTTTAACCCTTTTAAGAGTATTGTCATATATGGTGAGATTACAATTATATGAACTCCAACTGCAAGTCTCACAGTGCTAAAGTTAACAAAAAGCATATCATAAACATTCTGGTTATTTTATTTTAGTTAAAAAATCGCTCTCTGCATGGCTGACATGGTGGGAGAGAAGCTAAGAGAAATTCTCGATTATGGACATGAGTGCGCCAGCACGGCACGGGTCCCACCGTGAGCCGGTCATGAAGGAAGGTTAATTGAACAGAGCAAGGCAGATTTCAGCAGAACAGAAACTTAACTGTGTGGGGGAGGGGTGCAAATCAGTGCTCTGTCTGCATAGTGCACAACTAAATTGAGCGCTGTTTGGTGATACATTGGGCTAGAGACTTGAAATCACTTTTGGCTGAAAGCTGGCATCCCACTGATGGCGTGTGTCTTTTTCTGTTCACCTGGCTACATAGGAAGTGTCCCAAAAGTGAGCCTAAAGTTCAGGAGGTCGGCAATGTAATGTCAATGGAGGCCTATCCCCAATAAGTTAAACCCTGTTTGGCCATACAATAGACTAGAGACTTGAAAACAATTTTGTCTGAAAGCTGGCATCCCACTGATGGTGTGTGTCTTTTTCTGTTCCCCTGGCTACATAGGAAGTGTCCCAAAAGTGAGCCTAAAGTTCAGGAGGTCGGCAATGTTAAATGAACAGCAGAGGCCTGTGTGTTGCTGTCTGTGGAAGGTGCTGTGTGGGGGAGGGGTAGGCGAATAGTGATTGGTTCTCAGTTAACAAGCAGGCCCAGGAATGCACAAAATGCATCCATTTTCCAAAAGCTACTGGCTTAATATGCTCCATCACAGTTTGATGACTTTTCAGGGTTTGACTTTTACAAAGGATATTGTATGTATTTATTTTAACCCTTTTAAGAGTATTGTCATATATGGTGAGATTACAATTATATGAACTCCAACTGCAAGTCTCACAGTGCTAAAGTTAACAAAAAGCATATCATAAACATTCTGGTTATTTTATTTTAGTTAAAAAATCGCTCTCTGCATGGCTGACATGGTGGGAGAGAAGCTAAGAGAAATTCTCGATTATGGACATGAGTGCGCCAGCACGGCACGGGTCCCACCGTGAGCCGGTCATGAAGGAAGGTTAATTGAACAGAGCGAGGCAGATTTCAGCAGAACAGAAACTTAACTGTGTGGGGGAGGGGTGCAAATCAGTGCTCTGTCTGCATAGTGCACAACTAAATTGAGCGCTGTTTGGTGATACATTGGGCTAGAGACTTGAAATTACTTTTGGCTGAAAGCTGGCATCCCACTGATGGCGTGTGTCTTTTTCTGTTCACCTGACTACATAGGAAGTGTCCCAAAAGTGAGCCTAAAGTTCAGGAGGTCGGCAATGTAATGTCAATGGAGGCCTATCCCCAATAAGTTAAACCCTGTTTGGCCATACAATAGACTAGAGACTTGAAAACAATTTTGTCTGAAAGCTGGCATCCCACTGATGGTGTGTGTCTTTTTCTGTTCCCCTGGCTACATAGGAAGTGTCCCAAAAGTGAGCCTAAAGTTCAGGAGGTCGGCAATGTTAAATGAACAGCAGAGGCCTGTGTGTTGCTGTCTGTGGAAGGTGCTGTGTGGGGGAGGGGTAGGCGAATAGTGATTGGTTCTCAGTTAACAAGCAGGCCCAGGAATGCACAAAATGCATCCATTTTCCAAAAGCTACTGGCTTAATATGCTCCATCACAGTTTGATGACTTTTCAGGGTTTGACTTTTACAAAGGATATTGTATGTATTTATTTTAACCCTTTTAAGAGTATTGTCATATATGGTGAGATTACAATTATATGAACTCCAACTGCAAGTCTCACAGTGCTAAAGTTAACAAAAAGCATATCATAAACATTCTGGTTATTTTATTTTAGTTAAAAAATCGCTCTCTGCATGGCTGACATGGTGGGAGAGAAGCTGAGAGAAATTCTCGATTATGGACATGAGTGCGCCAGCACGGCACGGGTCCCACCGTGAGCCGGTCATGAAGGAAGGTCAATTGAACAGAGCGAGGCAGATTTCAGCAGAACAGAAACTTAACTGTGTGGGGGAGGGGTGCAAATCAGTGCTCTGTCTGCATAGTGCACAACTAAATTGAGCGCTGTTTGGTGATACATTGGGCTAGAGACTTGAAATCACTTTTGGCTGAAAGCTGGCAACCCACTGATGGCGTGTGTCTTTTTCTGTTCACCTGGCTACATAGGAAGTGTCCCAAAAGTGAGCCTAAAGTTCAGGAGGTCGGCAATGTAATGTCAATGGAGGCCTATCCCCAATAAGTTAAACCCTGTTTGGCCATACAATAGACTAGAGACTTGAAAACAATTTTGTCTGAAAGCTGGCATCCCACTGATGGTGTGTGTCTTTTTCTGTTCCCCTGGCTACATAGGAAGTGTCCCAAAAGTGAGCCTAAAGTTCAGGAGGTCGGCAATGTTAAATGAACAGCAGAGGCCTGTGTGTTGCTGTCTGTGGAAGGTGCTGTGTGGGGGAGGGGTAGGCGAATAGTGATTGGTTCTCAGTTAACAAGCAGGCCCAGGAATGCACAAAATGCATCCATTTTCCAAAAGCTACTGGCTTAATATGCTCCATCACAGTTTGATGACTTTTCAGGGTTTGACTTTTACAAAGGATATTGTATGTATTTATTTTAACCCTTTTAAGAGTATTGTCATATATGGTGAGATTACAATTATATGAACTCCAACTGCAAGTCTCACAGTGCTAAAGTTAACAAAAAGCATATCATAAACATTCTGGTTATTTTATTTTAGTAAAAAAATCGCTCTCTGCATGGCTGACATGGTGGGAGAGAAGCTGAGAGAAATTCTCGATTATGGACATGAGTCCGCCAGCACGGCACGGGTCCCACCGTGAGCCGGTCATGAAGCTGTGCCGCTTGGGCAGCGGGCTCGGGAATGGCACCTGGCTCGGCTAAACAGTCGGCCAGATCAGAGTTGTGTGAACTATGTTGATATGAGCAGATGCAGACCGTGTAACGTTAACGTTAGTCTTTGAAAATATATTGAGAATATTCCGATTCGAACTGGAATATGGTGTGCATGTAAACGTAGTCACTGTGCCATCTCATTACCTAGCCTTGGCTTTGGTACAAGACTGCTATCATGATCAGACCTAGGGAGGGGAGGGGGGCGGGCATATCTTAAATATGTTTATGTAAATAGTTTATCCTCTGATCATAAATATGGTTATGTAAATAGTTTGTTTATCCTCTGATCTTAAATATGTTATGAAAGTAGTTTTTTTATACTACGTACATCACGGTCCTCCCGTATTGTAAAGCGCACTGAGTTTTATGCACATGTGTGTGTAGCAGCTTGGCTCAGCCCAGCACAGCTCAGCCCAGCACAGCTCAGCCGAGGACAGCACAGCCCAGGACAAGACAGCACAGCCCAGCCTAGCCCAGCCTAGCCCAGCACAGGACAGTTCAGCATAGGACAGCCCAGCATAGGACAGCCTAACCCAGCTCAGGACAGGACATCCCAGTTCAACCTAGCCCACAACAGCCTAAGGTGGGACATTATTTGCTCATTATACTTGTTTTATATCTGGTTTATTTTTTGTTTGTTAGATTTATATTCAATACAGAGAGCAGTACTGGCTATGGATCCTCATACAGATTGGCAATTGTGTGTGTCTGTCTGCTTGTGTGTGTGCCCATGCACATGCGTGTGTGTGCCATCCCTTTGCGTTTGATATTGAAAGTGGACTGGTAGATCTCGGCAAGCTGGCAAATAGATCTTGGTTCTAAAACGGTTGAGCACCCTTGGTATAGGCCCTAGGCCTAATGCATTTGTTTCATGCGTGCAGGGAATGGGAGCGGGCGGGGGCGTGGGGCCCAGTGCCAGACCTGCACCGGGGCCTAGCACAGCTACCCTACGCCACTGAGTGTTGTACACTAACCAATACACCAAACTGCTCTAGATATTGTGTTTTAAATTGTCCAGTAAGCCAAAGTGTTCTAGATAGTGTGTGAGTGTTAACCAGTAAGCCAAACTGATCTTGATAGGGTGTGAGTGTTGTACATTGACTAGTAAGCCTAACTGCTCTAGATATTTTCTCTCCAGGCTACCCACCGGAGAAGACCTTGTGTCTCTAGGCTATTAGGGCTGAGGTTTGTGGTCTATGGCGTGGATAGTGGTGTGGTGGCAAGACTCCGCCCCCTCCAACCTGAGTTTGTCGGCAACACTGTATTGACCTCTGGACAATCTCTATGCACCCCCCAGTGAAGACCGTGTGTCTCTAGCTTATTCAGGGGCCTAGTTGTAGGGTCTGTGGCGTGGATATTGGTGTGGTGATGAGACTCCGCCCCCTCGGATCAGAGTCAGTCGAGGATAGTGTACTGCTCTCTGGGCCACCCACATGCACTTTTTCTGTCTCTTATTTCCTACAACTTCTACACCACATCAAATTGGAGTATTGAACGCAGTTCTGTTACTACCGCCTCCTTGTGAAATTAAACTGATTAGAACATTTGTAACATTCTACAAGAAATAAACATAAAATAAAGCTTAACACAAACTCTCCCACCCCCCAGATTAAAATCTGTCAACCTAAACCAAGACTGTATCCTGTTAAGTGACAAAAACTGCCGTTTGCCCTGTTAAAGTTCACACACATTTCACACACACTGTAATACGATCAAGTGCCACACGGGGCGCACTCACACACACTCACACACACATTTTGTCAGAAAAACGTGTCTCAGGAGGACTTCAAGGAAAAGTGAGGAAAATGATGCTAGGCTATATTAGCATGCTGTTTTCTATTGTTTGCAATGGATGTGCCTGTGGGGACTTGAATTTGGGTCCCCATGGGTTCGAAGGTCCCCATGGTGTTGGTGTGCAGTCAGGTCAATGTCCCCACCAGGATAGTAAAACAAGTACACACACACACACACACACACACACACACACACACACACACACACAGACACACAGACACACACACAGACACACACACACACACACACACACACACACACACACTCACACACCTCTGTAGGCTGCTGCCCCCCAGGTCAGACCCCCTCCCCCTCCCCACACCCTGCCCTGTGTGGAGGTGTGTGTGTGTGTGTGTGTGTGGGGGGGGGGGGGGGTCTGTGTGAGGGGGGTCTGAAGATGTTTGTTTGGAGGGAGTCTGATTGAACAGTTCCCACATGTGGAGGTCCGTCACTCACATACATAAACACACACACACACACATATATATGTGTACACACACACACACACAGACGTGTACACACACACACACACACACACACACACACACACACACACAGACGTGTACACACACACACACACACACACACACACACAAGTGAACACACACACACACACACACACACACACCACCCTGCAAGCAGGAAACAGTATCTCCCAGAAGGCTGTGTGTGCTCAGGGGTGAGAGGTCAGAGGTCAGACGACCCAACCCAGCCCAGCCCATTCCATCACTCCCTCCTTCCTTCTCCCTCCCTCCCTCCCTCCCTCTCCCTCCCTCCCTCCCTCCCTCCCCCCTCCTCCTCCCTCCCTCCCCCTCCCCCTCTCCCTCCCTCCTCCTCCTCCCTCCCTCCCTCCCTCCCTCCCTCCTCCTCCTCCTCCCTCCCTCCCCCCTCCTCCTCCCTCCCTCCCCCTCTCCCTCCCTCCCTCCCTCCCCCCTCCTCCTCCCTCCCTCCCTCCCTCCCTCCCCCCTCCCCCCTCCTCCTCCCTCCCTCCTCCTCCTCCTCCTCCTCCCTCCCTCCTCCTCCTCCCTCCCTCCCTCCCTCCCCCCTCCCTCCCTCCCTCCCTCCCTCCCTCCCTCCCTCCCTCCCTCCATGGGGTCAACAGGCCAGATGAGTAACAGAAGAATGGCAGCAGTGTTGTCTGACATCGCCATGGGAACCCCCTCACATCGCCACGGGAACCCCCTCACACCCACCCTGTCTGACATTGCCATAGGAACCCCCTCACATCGCCACGGGAACCCCCTCACACCCACCCCGCCTGCAGACAGGCCAGGGGTGGCTCTAAACACTGACCCCAGGTCAGCCTTACCTCACAGACATGGTTAAGACCAGGCTGAGGGGGAGGGTAAAGCTGATCTGAGGTCAGCCTTACCTCACAGACATTGACATGTTACATACATGACCGGTTTCAGAACAAATAACCTCTATTTTATAATATATTGTATATATAAATGTTTATAATGGCATTTAGCTGACGCTTTTATCCAAATCGACTTACATTGCAGTGAGTGCATACATGTTTTTCAGTACATATGGTCCCGGCGGGAATCAAACCCACAACCTAAGCGTTGTTAGCGCCGTGCTCTCCACTGAGCCACAGAGGAGCACATGGTTCAGACTAGGCTGACGCGGGGGGGTGGGTGTAAGCTGATCCTAGGTCAGGTTCAGGTTCAGGGGAGGCTGGCGGAGGTAGAAATCGGAGGACGGGTTCATTGTAACGCATTAAACTAAATGAGGGATGGGATGACTGCATCACTGGTTTACTAAGCCATACTGGGCAGACTCCCCTCATATCTATGCAATCTCAGGTCACTCACCAACAGCTGTTATGATTTTCGTTCCACTCGATGGTTGCTGCTCTGCCAGATACCCAGGTCTCACTTGGAACTTGGCAAAGCAGCTTTCTCTTATTTTGCGCCCTGGTCATGGAATAACCTCCAGAACACACTACAGTTTAATAACCTGGTCATGGAATAACCTCCAGAACACACTACAGTTTAATAACCTGGTCATGGAATAACCTCCAGAACACACTACAGTTTAATAACCTGGTCATGGAATAACCTCCAGAACACACTACAGTTTAATAACCTGGTCATGGAATAACCTCCAGAACACACTACAGATATATAGTATAATAACCTCGTCTCCCTGAGAGAGTTCAAAGCTCTGATTGGAAATAGTTTGACAGAAATGGGCAATTGCTACTCTTACATTAAAAGAAATATCTCTTATCTTATCTTGTGTGTTATTTATTATGTTTTATTCTCCAGTGTTGTAACTTGGATCTGTACTGGTGTGCTTTCTTGGCCAGGTCTCCCTCGAAAAAGAGATTTTAATCTCAAGGGTTAAATAAATAAATAAATAAATAAATACAACTAAATGTAAGAAATCAAACCCCAGCCCTCATGGCGAGAGTTAGGATTGGGGGGGCGGGCGGTGGGGGGGTAGTGTAAATTGATCCCAGTGCTGTGTGTCCCCCCACACCAACAAGATAGTTCCCCTGCCCCTCCCCGCCAACAAGATAGTTCCCCTGCGCACCCCCCCCGCCCCCCCCAACAAGAAAGTTCACACATTCCCAGACGCTTCATGTCCGTTGTATCTCATCCCTCCTGACACCCCGTCTCTCTCTCTCTCTCTCTCTCTCTCTCTCTCTCTCTCTCTCTCTCTCTCTCTCCTCCCTCCCTCCCTCTCTCATCCCTCCTGACACTCCGAGCGCTTCAGGGAAGTCAGGGGATTTTCATTAGCTCAGATCAGACAGGGTCCTGCAAACATTGACTCTGCAGTCCTTCATCCTGTCTTGTCCTTGTTGCCCGGGGGGTGTTGCCGGGGTGTTGCCAGGGTGTTGCCGGGGGGGTGTCAGTCTCCGTTAACGATGAAGCTAACAGGATCCCTGCAGCGGGAGGTTCCCAGGCGGCCTAGCGGGACAGGGCTAGCCAGGGGGCGCGACCTCGCGGCTAACACGGATTAGCCCGCTCGCTAATCAGGGAATGAAACGGCTCCGGCGCGAGTCAGCGGTCAGGCAGCGCCTGCCGAGGACAGAGATAGAGATATATTGAGTCAGACAGCACTGTGGAGCACAGAGATAGAGATATACTGAGCAAAGACCGGCAAACTGGTTCAGAAATTTAGAATAATAATGGTGTGTCTGTGTGTGTGTGTGTGTAGGAGAAGGAGCAGCGTTGGCGTAGTCACATGACCGAGCTGGCGGCCAATCAGGAGCAGAACCTCAGAGACCGCCTGGCACGCCTCAGGAGGTTCAGGGTGAGACACACACACACACTCACACACACACACACTCCAGGCAGACTGTCTAACCCTAAGTTACTCCAGGCAGACTGTCTAACCCTAAGTTACTCCAGGCAGACTGTCTAACCCTAAGTTACTCCAGGGAGACTGTCTAACCCTAAGTTACTCCAGGGAGACTGTCTAACCCTAAATTACTCCAGGGAGACTGTCTAACCCTAAGTTACTCCAGGGAGACTGTCTAACCCTGAGTTACTCCAGGGAGACTGTCTAACCCTAGGTTACTCCAGGGAGACTGTCTAACCCTAAGTTACTCCAGGCAGACTGTCTAACCCTAAATTACTCCAGGGAGACTGTCTAACCCTAAGTTACTCCAGGCAGACTGTCTAACCCTAAGTTACTCCAGGGAGACTGTCTAACCCTAAGTTACTCCAGGGAGACTGTCTAACCCTAAATTACTCCAGGGAGACTGTCTAACCCTAGGTTACTCCAGGGAGACTGTCTAACCCTAAGTTACTCCAGGGAGACTGTCTAACCCTAAATTACTCCAGGGAGACTGTCTAACCCTAAGTTACTCCAGGGAGACTGTCCAACCCTAAGTTACTCCAGGGAGACTGTCTAACCTTAAGTTACTCCAGGGAGACTGTCTAACCCTAAATTACTCCAGGGAGACTGTCTAACCTTAAGTTACTCCAGGGAGACTGTCTAACCCTAAGTTACTCCAGGGAGACTGTCTAACCCTAAATTACTCCAGGGAGACTGTCTAACCCTAAGTTACTCCAGGGAGACTGTCCAACCCTAAGTTACTCCAGGGAGACTGTCTAACCCTAAGTTACTCCAGGGAGACTGTCTAACCCTAAATTACTCCAGGGAGACTGTCTAACCTTAAGTTACTCCAGGGAGACTGTCCCTGGAATCTTTGACTGTAAGTCGCTTTGGATCAAAGCGTCTGCTAAATGGTTAAAGTGTAAACAGACAGACACACACATACACTGTTACGGCTCTTACCTTTCCATCTATCAGGCTGTATTCTATCAACAAGCACGAGTCAGAACTAAAGTTGACTTTAACTCAACGGTCACATCATGTTGATCTTGTATTGGGTTACTATGGTTACTCACGGTAGTCGACTGCTTCTTCTTGGTTCGTGGACACTTCTCTCTCCCTCTCTCTCTCCCTCTCCCTCTCCCTCTCTCTCTCTCCCTCCCTCCCTCTCTCCCTCTCCCTCCCTCCCTCCCTCTCTCTCTCTCTCTCTCTCTCTCCCTCCCTCCCTCCCTCCCTCTCTCTCTCTCCCTCCCTCCCTCCCTCCCTCCCTCCCTCTCTCTCTCTCTCTCTCTCTCTCTCTCCCTCCCTCCCTCCCTCCCTCCCTCCCTCCCTCTCTCTCTCCCTCCCTCCCTCCCTCCCTCCCTCCCTCCCTCTCTCTCTCTCTCTCTCTCTCTCCAGGAGTTCCAGAAGCTGGTTCTAGCAGAGGAGCAGGGTCTGGGTCTGGGTCTGGGTCAGGAGGCCGACCAGGCCTGTAAGGAAGTGGACCAGCACCTCACCGGGATGTAGGAGGAACCAGACCCAGACCCAGACCCAGACCCAGACCCAGACCCAGACCCAGACCCAGACCCAGACCTCTCTCAGCCTCCCTCAGCTTCCCTCAGCCTTCTTCAGCCTCCCTCAGCCTCCATCAGCCTCCCCCAGCTTCCCTCAGCTTCCCTCAGCCTTCCTCAGCCTCCATCAGCCTCCCCCAGCTTCCCTCAGCCTCCCTCAGCCTCCCTCAGCCTCCATCAGCCTCCATCAGCCTTCCTCAGCCTTCCTCAGCCTCCCCCAGCCTCTCTCAGCCTCCTCAGCCTCCCTCAGCCTCCCCCGGCCTCTCTCAGCCTCCCTCAGCCTCCCCAGCCTCCCTCAGCCTCTACTTGTCTAACTCTACGGCCAACCTCTCTCTCTCTCTCTCTCTCTCTCTCTCTCTCTCTCTCTCTCTCTCTCTCTCTCTCTCTCTCTCTCTCTCTCCACTAACAGCTCTGTGTGCTTCTCTATGATGCACCTCCCCATGCTGCTCTCTGATTGGTCTACAGGACTGGTGTCTACCTGTATAGAGAGCTGTGGTATACTGGAATACACTCCCCCAATATCTGACCCTTATTGGAAATACATCCAGCTTCAAAAAGAAACTGAAAGAAGCTGCCGTCCGGGAAAGAAATTAAGGTTTAGCCCAGTCTGACTTTAGCCCTGACGATAACACTGTAGTTCTGGTGTGATAACACTGTCGTTCTGGTGTGATAATACTGTAGTTCTGTTGTGAGCTCTCTGTCTTGTTCTTCTATTAGGATGCAGATATGGTGGTTGAAGCAAATGTGCTGCTAATTGTAGTTTATTTAATTCTGTTATCTTATATTTTATTTATTTCATTTTCCTTAGTTTTAATAAGTGAATGCTGTTCACTAATTATTCATTTGTCGATTGATGTTGTTATGTTTGGTTGTCTGTCTTTCATGTGGACCCCAGGGAGAACAGTCCTCACTATGGTGACTGATGGGGATCCGTTTAAATAAACAAACAAATATAGGCCTGCTCTATGATGTCACTCTCCATCCTGCTCTCTGATTGGCCTACAGGCCTGCTCTATGATGTCACTCGCCATCCTGCTCTCTGATTGGCCTACAGGCCTGCTCTATGATGTCACTCTCCATCCAGCTCTCTGATTGGCCTACAGGCCTGCTCTACGATGTCCCTCTGTGTCCTGCTCTCTGATTGGCCTACAGGCCTGCTCTATGATGTCCCTCTGTGTCCTGCTCTCTGTTTGGCTGAAGAGAACGCACAGACAAACCCTGCAACCCCAGAACATTACAACTGAACAGAGAGAGAGAGAGAGAAAGAGAGAGAGAGAAAGAGAGAAAGAGAGAGAGAGAGAGAGAGAGAGAGAGAGAGAGAGAGAGAGAGAGAGAGAGAGAAGAGAGAGAGAGCATGGTGAGAGCATGGTGAGAGCATGGAGAGAGCATGGTGGAGGAGTGTTCCCCCCTGACCCTCCAGTCTAGATAATGAGTGCCCTGCTAATCCACCTCATAACTCTGCAGCAGGAAAAGTCTGACTGTCAGAGGAAGATTAACACTCCCAGCCTCGCTGTGGCCTTCTAGGGTAAGACTGGGTACCAGGAGGGAGGAGGAGGAGGAGATGAAAGATGGGAGGAGAGGAGAGGAAGAGAGGAGGAGGGGAGAGGAGGAGAGGAGAGGAGAGGAGTAGAGGAGAGGAGAGGAGAGGAGAGGAGAGGAGAGGAGGAGGAGAGGAGAGGAGGAGGAGAGGAGAGGAGAGGAGGAGAGGAGAGGAAGAGAGGAGGAGGGGAGAGGAGGAGAGGAGAGGAGTAGAGGAGAGGAGAGGAGAGGAGAGGAGAGGAGAGGAGAGGAGGAGAGGAGAAGGAGAGGAGGAGAGGAGAAGGAGAGGATAGGAGGAGGAGAGGGGCAGATCAGAGAGGGAGTTGGTGTACAATAAAACAACACGCTTAGTCAACTGTGTGAAGCGGTCAGTGTGTGTGTGTATGTGTGTGTGTGTGTGTGAATGAATTATCTTTATTGTCATTGTAACAGGTACAACAAAATTGAAATGCAAACCCTAGGTGCTAACAAACAAACACAGTCCTTTTTTTGTAATCAATTATTTATTGCAAAACAGTACACATGAAAAACTCACATTATTACACCAAACAAAATAAGTGTCTGTCCTGATTTTTTTTTTTTTCTTATCTTACCCCCCCCCCCCACACACACACACACACACACACTATAAACACATGACAACAAACACAGTCCTAAGATAATAAAAAAACAAGAATGAGACATGAATAGACATACATAGGGGGGATATATGTGTGTGTGTGTGTGTGTGTGTGTGTGCGTGCGTGCGTGATACAAGCTGGTCATACAAGCTGGTCATACAAGCCATTACAGGGTGAGAATCCTTTCAGATCTGTCCATGTTTACACAGGGCCAAACAGTGTGTGTGTGTGTGTGTGTGTGTGTGTGTGTGTGTGCGTGCGTGTGTGTGTGTGTGTGTCTGAGATTCTGTGTGTCTGTGTGTGTGTCTGAGATTCTGTGTGTCTGTGTGTTTACATTTTAACCATTTAGCAGACGCTTTTATCTAAAGTGACTCACACTCACAGATTACAGGGTCAGTCTCCCTGGAGTAACTTAGGGCTGAGGGTCTTACTCAAGGACACACTAGTGGTGGTGTTCCCAGGTCTTACTCAAGGACACACTAGTGGTGGTGTTCCCAGGTCTTACTCAAGGACACACTAGTGGTGGTGTTCCCAGGTCTTACTCAAGGACACACTAGTGGTGGTGTTCCCAGG
>NC_137678.1:18394265-18396765 GCF_963989245.1 Nansenia antarctica
CAGCCCACCTGTAGACACACACACACACACACACACAGAACACACACACAGTAACAGAACACACACACACACACACACACACACACAGAACATCGACAGAAAAACACACATGCCCCCCCACACACAGCCCGACAACACACACACACACACACACAAACACAAACAAACACACGCGCCCCCCCCCCCCCCCACACACACACACACACACACACACACACATACACACACACGTCCCCTGTAAGAGAAGCCGTTCTAGCTCAGACAAAGCGTCCGTCAGGGCGTCTGAAATGAGCAGGGTAACTTTACGCCCGGGCTGTCTGACCCCCCAGGTGAGGGGGGGGGGGGGGGGGGGGCTAGGGGCTTAGCAGCAGCTCTCTCTTCTCTACATATCTCTTCATCTCTTTATCTCCCTCTCCTCTCCTCTATCTATCCATCACCCTATTCTCTCTCAACCCCATCTCACCCCTTACCCCTCTGTTTTGCGCGTTCATATGGGGGGTGTAGGGTAGGGTTGCTAGCCTATAGGGTTGCTAGCCTACAGGGTTGCTAGCCTATAGGGTTGCTAGCCTACAGGGTTGCTAGCCGACAGGGTTGCTAGGCTACAGGGCTGCTAGCCTACAGGGTTGCTAGCCTACAGGGTTGCTAGCCTACAGGGTTGCTAGGCTACAGGGTTGCTAGCCTACAGGGTTGCTAGGCTACAGGGTTGTTAGGCTACAGAGCAGCGCTATTCTGTCACAACCTGGCCTGGTCATGAAGCATTGTTCTGTTTTATCTGATGACTTGTTTGATCGATTGGTAGGGTGAAACTTAAGTTGTTAATGAATTGTGAGCATTGATACTTCTATGATACTACTGATGGCGTATCAGGGTCTTGAAGGGTTAAACCATTTCATAGAGGAACATTTCAACCTCTACAGCTTGTAACTCTGTTCTGAGGGGCACGCTGAAAAGCCAGTGACACACCAAAACGAGGGGAAGGGGTAAGAATGAGAAATGGGATTGGGCCTTTATCTCCCTCTCCTCTATCCATCCCTCTCTTCTCTCTAAATCTCTCCATCTCTTTATCTCCCTCTTCTATATCCATCTCTCTTTTCTCTCTCTCTCTCTCCATCGCTTAACCTCCTCTCTCCATCTCTCCATCTCTCCATCTCACCATTCAGTTGGGCAGGTGGGGGAATGTGCCCAGCCCCCCTCTCTCTCTCTCCGTTCAGAACAGGAAGTGTTGTGTGTCACATGACCCAATAATGGCCGCAAGGAGCCGCTGTCAATCTTCAGACACGTCAACTGACAGAGACAGTGTTATGCAATCCTGTTATACAAGGACTGTCCTGACAAACACACACACACACACACACACACACACACACACACCACAGTGGCAAAGGGGTTTGTATGGGGGTATTTAGAAGCGTGTCTTACCCCAGAGAGGCAGTAGGGGCCAGTAGGGGGTAGTTCGGGGGGTAATAGAAGGTTGTCTTACCCCAGAGGGACAGTAGGGATAGTAGGGTCCAGTAGGGGGCAGTAGGGGGGTAACAGAAGCAGTAGGGGGGTAACAGAAGAGTGTCTTACCCCAGAGGGACAGTAGGGGCAGTAGGGGGGTAACAGAAGAGTGTCTTACCCCAGAGAGGCTGTAGGGGCAGTAGAGGCAGTAGGGGGGGGGGGGGGTAACAGAACGTTGTCTTACCCCAGAGGGACATGAAGATGGCGAAGAACACCGTAGCAGGGTTGTCAAACAGGTGGGAGGCCCGGGCCGTGCCGCACGCCGTGCTCAGCTGCCAGAAGTCACACGCCCCGTCACACAGAGGACACATGGTGAAGTTCTGCTGCTCGTCACACATCTCCAGACTACACACACACACACACACACACACAGAGCATACGTACACACACACACACACACACACACACAGGTCAGTCCTCCAGGTCAGTCTTACCTTCTGTGTTCCTCCCACACACTCTAGCCCACAGCCAGGTACAGGATGTCAGTGTCCGGGGTGTGTGTGTCCGGGGTGTGTGTGTGTGTGTGTGTGTGTGTGTGTGTACCTGGGTACGTTGGTGTGTGTGTTTGTGTGTGTGTATGTGTACCTGGGTACGTTGGTGTGTGTGTGTGTGTGTGTGTACCTGGGTACGTTGGTGTGTGTGTGTGTGTGTGTGTGTGTGTGTGTGTACGTTGGTGTGTGTGTATGTGTGTGTGTGTGTGTACCTGGGTACGTTGGTGTGTGTGTGTGTGTGTGTGTGTGTACCTGGGTACGTTGGTGTGTGTGTGTGTGTGTGTGGGTGTGTGTGTGTACCTGGGTACGTTGGTGTGTGTGTGTGGGTGTGTGTGTGTGTGTGTGTGTACTTGAGTATGTTGGTGTGTGTGTGTGTGTGTGTGTGTGTGTACCTGGGTACGTTGGTGTGTGTGTGTGTGTGTGTGTGTGTGTACGTGTGTGTGTGTGTGTGTGTGTGTGTACGTGTGTGTGTGTGTGTGTGTGTGTGTACTGGGTACATTGGTGTGTGT
>NC_137678.1:18401765-18409265 GCF_963989245.1 Nansenia antarctica
AGAGGGGTAGGAACCAAAACTTACTAGGAACCAAAAGTTTAACATCTCATTTCTCAAGAACTAAATCCATCAAACATTGCTTCGTTCCTATATAATATATAATCAACACACAGCAGCAGCTTTGGGTACAGGGTGGATGCTAAGTGGGATCCTTGGGACGACCCTATCCTAAACTCCTAACCATAACCATAACCCCTAACCCCCAAAATCAACCCTACCCTAAAACCTAAACCCAGCCTTAACCCTAACCCTACACACTAACCCCCCAACATCAACCCTAAAGCCTAACCCTAACTGTTAATTAATGTGCTTGGAGTAAGCAAGGCACTGTTATTGCTCATACATATTATTATTATTATTATTATAGACAAATTTGCACCGGCAACTCGTCCCACAGTTTTGGCCCAAGGTAGACATGAGAGGTGTCATAGTGTGCGGCTCGTTCCCGATCTCGTTGCTATTGTTAACGGTTTATAACAGTTTATACACAATTCAACTTTTTGTGGACAGTTCTGCCCCATAGGAATGAATGGTAGAACACTCAAATCCTAGAGTGTGCCACTTGTTCACACATCTTCTAAACTGCTGTCAAGACTACAATTGTAAGTCAACATCATCATGTTCAGCTCTTCATACTGACACTCAAAATCTGCAACATATAAGCCTCAAAATGAATAGTTTTTACCTAAGGGCCGTTTGTTTGAGAGCTAGCAAAACACAAAAACACCTTAGCTTACAGCTGGTTGCCATGGATACAAACTGTCACAATTCAAACTGACCTGCCCCCTACTGGCTGTGACGGTCAAGCACATTTCACAATTTCCACAGAAATTGTACCTGTCTAGTATTTAATATCAACTTCTACGTGTTGGGTCAGCCCAAGCATCCCATTTAGCGTTTAAATGTCTGTCCTTGGAGAAGTTGGCCTGAAATGTTTAATGTCTCTCAGTCTCTCACACCACTTATATTAGAAGTGCAGAGAGCTACTCTCCAGTTTTGGCCTCTTCTCTGGATATAAGCTGACTTCTCTAAAAGCGAATGCTTCCTGTTAAACGCCTTGGTGCTTCAGATCCCCCAGAGTAGCTTGCCCTTTCAAACATCCAAAGTTGGTTTTAAATACTTAGGAGTTAATATTACCCGTGACTTCACAGGCCTCTACAAACATAATTTCGAACCTCTCGTAAACAAACTTAAATCTGACCTTCAGAGATGGGATGCTCTTCACTTGTCCTTGGCAGGCAGAGTAAATTCGGTCAAAATGACCTACCCAGATTCTTATATTTATTCCAATGCCTACCCGTGTTCCTTCCAAAATCCTTCTTTAATTCTATAGACAGGCTTATATCATCTTTTATTTGGGGTGGTAAATCTCAGAGGGTCCGCAAAGAACTACTTCAGAGGCATAGACAGATGGGGGGCCTAGCTCTTCCAAACCTTCTTTTCTATTATTGGGCCGCTAACATACAGAAAACGTCCACTGGACTCACTCTTCAGATGCGGGCTGGTGCCTGATGGAGGCAAAGTCTTGTTCCTCGTCCTCTCTTCACGCCCTGGTCACATCTAAGATGCCATTATCTCCCTCTAAATACACCAACAGTGCAGTTGTTGTCTCTACTCTCCGAATATGGTCCCAGTTTAGAGCACATTTCAAACTTCAAAGCTTTTCAATCCAGAGTCCAATAATTATGTCACAACCACCTCTTTATTCCAGCGAAGCAAGATGTAACTTTTTCTCGTTGGCAACAGGTGGGCCTTGTAAAATTTAGAGACCTATACATAGATGGCATATTTGCAAACTTTCGTGACCTCTCAAATAAATTCCATCTACCTAACTCGAACCTCTTTCGCTATTTCCAGATCCGTCATTTCATCCAAAGTCAATGCCCGTCTTTCCCTAACATGCCTCCATTATCTGTACTTGACACAATCCTCGATACTCCCACCAGTCAAAAAGGTCATATATCGAGACTCTATGACATCATAATGTCCCTTAAAGGAGAGTCAATTCATAAGATTAGAACAAGCTGGAGGAAGAACTTGGTCAACAAATAGCGGATGAAACATGGAACAATGCATTAGACAGAGTGAATAGGAGCACCTCTTGTGCCCGCCTTGGACTTATACAATTTAAAGTTCTTCATCATGTCCATTTCAGTAAACACAGACTATCCAAAATATTCCCTGAGCTTAACGATATTTGTGATCGGTGTCACAATGCCCAGCAGACCTTACCCATATGTTTTGGACCTGTCCTCAACTGACTGGATATTGGTCAAATTTCTTTAAAATTATGTCCGAGGCACTGGGTATTGATATACGACCAAATGCCTTGACTGCCATTTTCGGGGTTTCAGAGAGCGATCGACTGACTAACATCCAAAAGATAGCATGTCTTTTGCTTCCCTATTGGCTCGGAGGAGAATACTGCTTGATTGGAAGTCACCGAAACCGCCCACAGTATCAGCATGGCTGAGAGACCTAATGCTATATCTTAAATTAGAAATAAATAAATACACAATTAGAGGTTCCACAAGCAAATGTTATTCTACATGGGGCTCTGTGTTGGCATATTTTGATGGTCTTAAGACTCTCCCTGAAGTTCCAACCTGAGGGATGCAGGCTTCTGACCTGTCACCTCTCTAGTGTTGGTCCATGTAATGTTGCGACGACCTGTCTCTGTAGATCTACATCCTGTATGTACTGTCTTGGTAGATACCTGGTTGCAGCTGTGATACAACGGCATTATTATTGTCCAGTGTGAAAATGTATTTTAATCTAAATTGTTTTCCTTTTTTTAAAATGTTTTATTACTATGCTAATGTAACTTTAGGGCCCTGCAGGAAATGTTTGGGGTTGGGTGGGCAGAAATGTGTAAAAAATTGAAAATCAACATGTTTAATCATAATTTGTATTGTGTAACTTTTGAATAAAAATACTTAAAAATAAAATTTAAAAAATGTTGAAAAAAAGTGCAGAGAGCTAAGCTAAGCTAAGCTAAGCTAGGCTAGGCTAGGCTACAGGGTGGAAAAGAAGGCACTTTAATTCACCAATTGCCAAATCTTTCCGGAACACTCACCACCTAGAGTGCCTCAAGTGTTTTATGTGGAATCTACCTAGCAACAACACTCTGTTGTTGGCCACACAATGAAGCTTCACAATGTATGCATTGTGGTGAATAAAGTCACCCTCTGTGCTCTCGAACATTGACGATTTTGGCGACTTTATTCACGGTCATTCATGGGTTAAGACGCAGACGAGGTCAGGACCAGTTGTACTTTCACTGGACAGACTATCTGAGGTGGAGATCTTGTCCGGGACAAGGAGGATTAATCTGTGTCTCGGCTAGGGGCCCAGAGAGCACTGGAGCGTGCAGGTATTAGACCCACCCCATCACTATCAGCAGGCATCTTTCTCAGCGTGTAACCCGACCCGGAGCCCCAGCTCTGAGCCCCCACAGTTGACAGGTAGTAACCCAACCCACCCCCCCCCCCCCCCCCCCCCCCCCCCCCCCGATGCTGAGACAGACAGGCAAACAAGGAGAGGAGAGGAAGGGGAGAGAGTGGAGGGGGGGGGGGGGGGAGAGGAGAGAGAGACACGAAGGGGGAGAAAAAAAGGACAAGGCAGAATGCATTGGCAGAAACCTGAAGCTAATTTGATTCACTCTCTCTCTATCTATCTCTACCCCCCCCTCTCTCCCCCTACTCTCTCCCCCCCTCACTCTCTCTCTCTCTCCCTCCCTCACTCTCATCCCTCTCTCTCTCTCCCCCCCCTCTCTCTCTCTCTCTCTCTCTCTCTCTCCTCTGTCTCCCCCCCTCCTCCGTCTCTCATGTTGGTTTCCCTTTCTCCAAAAAAGCAGAGGGATAAAAATACCGCCTGGATCTGAGAAGGTTAATTAGAATAGGATATTCCAATTAGCGTGCTTAATCTCAGCAGGGGGGGGGTAACTAGGTCGCTGTGAGGGGGTCTGGGTGGGGGGGGGCTGTGAGGGGGCACCATGGAGACCGTGAGGGAGGGAGGGAGGGAGGGGGGGGTGACATTCACATTCGAGGATCTCCCTATGACCCCATGCAGAACAAGCTCGATAGCTCTAACACGGTGACCCCCCCAATCCATTCCTGGAGGGCTCCCAGGGGTTGTTTTTGTTCCATCCGAGTTCTAACACGTTGGTTTGACTCGTCAAGGACTTGGTGAGTCATTGGATCAGGGTGTGTGTTAGCCCAGGGCTGGGACAAAACTGTACACACCCAGGGGATACCAAAGGAGAGGAGAGGAGGGGAGAGGGGAGAAGAGGAGAGGAGAAGAGGGGAGGGGAGAGGAGAGGAGAGGAGGGGAGGGAGAAGAGAGGAGGAGAGGAGAGATGGATGAGGAGAGGAGGGGAGAGGAGAGGAGAGGAGAGAGGAAAAGAGAGGAGAAGAGAGGAGAGAAGAGAGGACAGGAGAAGAAAGGAGAGGAGAGGAGAGGAGAAGAGAGGAGAGGAGAGGAGAGGAGAGGAGAGGAGAGGAGAGGATGGGAGGAGGGGAGAAGACAGGAGAGGGAGGAGAGGAGAGGAGACTAGAGGAGAGGAGAGAAGAGGGAGAAGAGAGGAGAGGAAAAGAGAGGAGAGGAGAAGAGAGGACAGGAGAGGACAGGAGAGGAGAAGAAAGGAGAAGAGAGGAGAGGAGAAGAGAGGAGAGGAGAGGAAAGGAGAAGAGAGGAGAGGAGAAGAAGAGAGGAGAAGAGAGGAAAGGAGAAGAGAGCAGAGGAGAGGAAAGGAGAAGAGAGGAGAGGAGAAGAGAGGAGAAGAGAGGAAAGGAGAAGAGAGCAGAGGAGGGGAGAGGAGAGGAGCATAGAGGGGAGGACAGGAGAGGAGAGGAGCATAGAGGACAGGACAGGACAGGAGAGGAGAGGAGTGGAGAGGAGAAGAGAAGAGAGGAATCCCATATCGACCCCTAGTCATAACAGGCAGACTGAGACAGCTAAGCATGGGATTTGACAGGATTGGGAGGATGCAGGGGAGGCTGGTGGAGATAGAGATCGGAGGCTCGTGGCTCAGTCCCATGGCATTACAATGAGCCCGTCCTCCGATGTCTGCCTCCACGTGTTGGAGAACGTTTGTTTACCAAGCGTTCCAGAAGGCAAGAGAATCCATTTCCAAACAACGTAGGCCACATCAAACAGACTCACCCACAGGAGCAGACAAGCGGCTCGCGACTTGCATACATTAAAAGGCTTCATTTGTTAATTAATTAATTCTATTACCATGGGCCTATAGGAAGACAGAGTGGAGCTAAGGCCTGGCTTATCCTCACAGCTGACAGAGGGACCACACACAGTCTGGCTGGTCCCTCCTGGTAGAGCCAGCCAGCCAGCCAGCCAGCCAGCCAGTTAGCCAGTTAGCCAGTCAGTTAGTTAGTCAGTCAGTCAGTCAGTCAGTCAGCCAGTCAGTCAGCCAGTCAGTCAGCTAGCCAGTCAGTTAGCCTGTCAGTCAGCCAGTCAGCCAGTTAGCCAGTCAGCCAGTCAGTTAGCCAGTTAGCCAGTCAGCCAGCCAGTTAGCCAGCCAGCCAGCCAGTCAAACAGCAAGCCAGTTAGCTAGCCAGTCAGTCAGTCAGTCAGCCAGTCAGCCAGCCAGTCAGTCAGCTAGCCAGTTAGTTAGGCTGTCAGTCAGCCAGTCAGCCAGTTAGCCAACCAGCCAGTCAGTCAGCCAGTTAGCCAGTCAGCCAGTCAGCCAGCCAGCCAGACAGTCAAACAGCAAGCCAGTTAGCTAGCCAGCCAGACAGTCAGTTAGCCAGCCAGTCAGCCAGTCAGTCAGTCAGTCAGTCAGTCAGACAGCCAGACAGCCAGACAGCCAGTTAGCCAGACAGTCAGTCAGCCAGCCAGTTAGCCAGCCAGTCAGCCAAGTCAGCCAACCACTCTGTTGGCCAGGTTGATTAGTTGGACCGTTGGCTCCGACTCTCTGGTGTCACCAATCAGACTAATCCACATCCAGAACGCACCTCCCTCATCTCAGACTAGCCCCAGCCCAGACCAGACCAGTAGATAGCAGAGAGACACACACACTTTCATCTATGCATGACACACATGACACACTGCAATCCCACCAGTCAATCACCTCTCACAATAGGAAACCAACAGTGACTAGGGATAGGGTTAGGGCGAGGTGAGGGTTAGGATGAGGATGAGGGTGAGGGTGAAGTTGAGGGTGAGGGTTAGGATGAGGGTGAGGGCAAGGGTGAGGGTTATGGCGAGGTGAGGGTTAGGGCTAGGGTGAGGACTAGGTGAGGGTGAGTGTGAGGGTCAGGGTTCGATAAACGCAGGAGAACATACACCAGTGTTTGGTGAGGTCCAGGCTGCTGGGTGAAAGCAGCACATCCTCAGACACTCATCATGTTTGGCGTCTAGCAGACGCCTTTGTCCAAAGAGACTTACAACAAACGACATCTGACTAAGTAAGTGAATCATCTGTCCACCTGTCGTAGCAGGAATCAGTCATCTATGCTAGGACCTGGGGCCAATGACAGTCGTCGTGCTAGAAGGAATTTTTTTGGTTTGTTTCTTTTCATTTTAAACTTCTAACGGTTCTCCAACGGTTCAACCACCTCAGTTTCAAATGAATCCAAACACTCCAAACACACACAAGACTGATAGTGATTATTACAGCACACATCCTCTCTCTCTTCCCCCTGCAGATTGAGCCCTGAACCAAGGTCCATATCACAAGATATGATGATATGTTACCATTAATAGCTTGTTTACCCAGAGGAGAGAGAAGAGAAGAGAAGAGGAGAGAGAGAGAAGAGGAGGGAGAAGAGAAGAGGAGAGAGAAGAGAGAGAGAGAGAAGAGAGAAGAGAGAAGAGAGAGGAGGAGAGGAGAGGAGAGGAGGAGAGGAGAGGAGGAGAGGAGAGGAGGAAGAAGAGAGACGAGCGGAGAGAGAAGAGGAGAGGAGAGAGAAGAGGAGAGAAGAGAAGAGAGAAGAGAGAGAGGAGAGGAGAGAGAAGAGGAGAGAGGAGGAGAGAAGAGAGGAGGAGAGGAGAGGAGGAAGAAGAGAGAGGAGCGGAGAGAGAAGAGAAGAGAAGAGAGAAGAGCGGAGAGAGAAGAGAAGAGAAGAGAGAAGAGGAGAGAGAGAAGAGGAGAGAGAAGAGAAGAGAGAGAAGAGAGAGAAGAGAGAGAAGAGAAGAGAGAGAGAAGAGGAGAGAGAGGAGGAGGAAGAAGAGGAGAAGGGAAGAGGGTCTTAATGACTGGAGCAGCGGAGGGGAGCCTCGGGGGAAGCACCATGAAATTAGCAGAGTGGCGGATATCCACCCAACAATGAGGTGTGTGTGTGTGTGTGTGTGTGTGTGTTTGTGTGTTTGTGTGTTTGTGTGTGTGTGTGTGGCTACACCAGTATCTCTCTACCACACACACACACACACACACACACACACACACACACACACACTCACACACCCCTCATTCCCTTCCAACAGCACAGCTAATGTCTCTTTCTGTCTCACACACACGCGTGCGCACGCACACTAACACAC
>NC_137678.1:18426765-18431765 GCF_963989245.1 Nansenia antarctica
GGGGTCAGAGAGAGGGGGGGGGGGCGGTCAGGGAGGGGGGGGGGTCAGGGAGGGGGGGGGGGTCAGAGAGAGGGGGGGGGGGCGGTCAGGGAGAACCCGCCTCATAATACCGGGCCGGACCGGACTGAGCTGTGCTGTCAGATTGTCAGACTTGTAAGATTAAGATTCAACTTTAGGCAGTGGCGGACTCAGGCTGTTTGAAGGGCGAAAAGAAGAAAAAAGGCACCTACTGGACAACATGGGACCCCATCAGTGCACATGGTCAAGTTTAGACCATTGGAAGGGCAGCCAATAGGGCACATCCTCTAATTTCACCACTCAAAAGGGCACTTTAGTGCGACGTTTTTCAACTGTGGGGGCACATGGTCAAGTTTAGACCATTGGAGGGGCACCAATAGGGCACGTCCTCTCATTTTCGTCACTCAAAGGGGCATTTTTGCCACTCAAAAGGGCACTTAAGTGCCCCCCCCCCCCTGAGTCCGCCAGTGACTTAAGGTATGGTCATTGAACAGAGCACAGAGTACTGTAGTTGGTGCACACGTTCCCCCCCCAAACCCCCCTCCCCCAGGGAGAACAGAGCTCTGGGCTCACAGGGTCAGCCATCTTCAGCAGTGTAGTTAGGGGTTAAGTGCCTTGCTCAAGGGCACAACCAGCTCACCATGCCTGACCCTGTGCCTAGAGCAAAAAAATACATTTCCTTGTGCTCTGTGCAATGACAACAAGGTTGGATCTAATCTAATCTAATCTAATCTAATCTAATTAATTACAACAAATAAGCTTTGACTTGAAATCCAGATCCTAACGTTCCTAACGATCCAAATGTCAGAAACGTTTCTTTGACATTCTTGGGCGATTATGCATGCAATACATTTTTAACCATTTGGAGACACTTTTATCCAAAGCAATTTACAATCAGAGATGACAGGGACAGTCTCCCTGGAGTAATTTAGGGTTAGACAGTCTCCCTGGAGTAACTTAAGGTTAAGTGCCTTACTTAAGGACACACTAGTGGTGGTGTTCCCAGGTGGGATTTGAACTCACAACCTTCTGATCACCAATCCAACTCACTATCCTCTAGGCTCACTACTGCTAAACTCTATAGAGATCAGGAGAGGCTCGGGGGAGGTAGACATGGGAGGACAGGGGAGGCTGGTAGAGGTAGACATGGGAGGACAGGGGAAGCTGGTGGAGGTAGACATGGGAGGACAGGGGAGGCTGGTGGAGGTAGACATGGGAGGACAGGGGAGGCTGGTGGAGGTAGACATGGGAGGACAGGGGAGACTGGGGGAGGTAGACATGGGAGGACAGGGGAGGTAGACATGGGAGGACATGGGAGGACAGGGGAGACTGGGGGAGGTAGACATGGGAGGCCAGAGGAGGCTGGGGGAGGTAGACATGGGAGGACAGGGGAGACTGGGGGAGGTAGACATGGGAGGACAGGGGAGGTAGACATGGGAGGACAGGGGAGACTGGGGGAGGTAGACATGGGAGGCCAGAGGAGGCTGGGGGAGGTAGACATGGGAGGACAGGGGAGGCTGGGGAGGTAGACATGGGAGGACAGGGGAGGCTGGTGGAGGTAGACATGGGAGGACAGGGGAGGCTGGTGGAGGTAGACATGGGAGGATAGCGCACTCAGATGGTAAACAGCCATCTGGTCGCCTGGCGATGGTCGCCGTGACGACCAGAGCCACTTTGAAAACAAGTCGGCCCTGAAACAACAATGTCCTTCACCGGGGGTCGATATAAGCATCTGAGGTATTTATTGGGGGTGACCACCACCACCCAGGCCATTTGTCCATCCAAGGTATTTATTGGGGTTACACACACACACACACACACACACACACACACACACACATACACACACACACACACACAATAACAGTTACACAAACAGGTTTGTTTTTTCTACAGAAAAAGGCATAGAACTGTACAACATACAACATGTGGACATAGAAAATACACACACACACACACACACACATCCTCTGTGGTGGATGTTCTAGAGGAACTCTAACCTACACTAACTCTGGGCTCTGTTAATAGGCCTGAGAGCTACTCTGTGCTCTGTTAATCAACCTTAGAGCTACTCTAACCCTACACTCTGGGCTCTGTTAATAGACCTCAGAGCTACTCTAACCCTACACTCTGGGCTCTGTTAATCAACCGTAGAGCTACTCTAACCCTACACTCTGGGCTCTGTTAATCAACCTTAGAGCTACTCGAACCCTACACTCTGGGCTCTGTTAATCAACCTTAGAGCTACTCTAACCCTCCACTCTGGGCTCTGTTAATAGACCTTAGAGCTACTCGAACCCTACACTCTGGGCTCTGTTAATAGACCTTAGAGCTACTCGAACCCTACACTCTGGGCTCTGTTAACACTAGAAGTGTTACCTGGGAGTAAAACAAATGTTATATCTTTGCACTCGATAACATTTCAGGACCCTCCTTAACCCTCGGCCAACTAGTGGTCGTTGTGTGTAAATAGCAGCTTTCCATTGTAAAGACTACGGTCATTTGAGCCAGTCAACAGGAAGTCAAGGTTGAGGTTATGGTTAAAGCAGCTAGAGGGTAGCGAGTCAATCTGAGGGGTTTGGTACAAAGTTGTAGTCACGGAAATGTGTTTGTGTGTATGTGTGTGTGTGTGTGTATGTGTGTGTGTGTACTGTATGTGTATACACACACAGTGGGCTGACAGACACACTGCTGTCATTTGAGCCAGTCAACAGGAAGTCAAGGTTGAGGTTATGGTTAAAGCAGCTAGAGGGTAGCGAGTCAATCTGAGGGGTTTGGTACAAAGTTGTAGTCACGGAAATGTGTTTGTGTGTATGTGTGTGTGTGTGTGTGTGTGTGTGTGTGTGTGTGTGTATGTGTGTGTGTGTACTGTATGTGTATACACACACAGTGGGCTGACAGACACACTGCTGCCATTGTCCTGGGGAGAGACAAGTTACATTCCCCCCTGTCATCACCACCCCCCCACCCTGCCACTGTCACCCCCCCAGCCCTGACACCATGCGCATGTGTGTGTGTGTGTGTGTGTGTGTGTGTGTGTGTGTGTGCACGCGTGTGTTTGTGTGTGTGCGTGCGTGTGTGCGAGTGTGTGTGTGTGCATGCGTGTGTGTGTGTGTGTGTGTGTGTGTGTGTGTCTGTCAAGGACTCACTGGCAGACTCAGACTTATAGCCTATAGAGAGAGAGAGAGACTGATCCTAACCCCTTAATTAACAGGCCACTGTCAGAGTGAATCACCTCACACACACACACACACACACACACACACACACACACACACACACACTGCCCTGACTCAAATGGCATCTGTCTTGCAATCCTTTCTGAGATAACAGTTAATAAGAGTGGACAAACATGACCTCATGTTTGTTCTTACAGAAAAACAGGCTTGATAAGCCACCTTTGATCATCTACAGTTCTGTGTGACAGAAAGAAAGACAGAAAGAAAGAAAGAGAAAGAGAGAGAGAGAGAGAGAGAGAGAGAGAGAGAGAGAGAGAGAGAGAGAGAGAGAGAGAGAGAGAGAAGAGTCATTCGCGTCTCTCTCTTCCGACCACAGAGGTGGGAGTGCGCCGCGCGCGCGCCGCTAAATACGCCCGGAGGAGCACGCGGGCCAGCAGTCCCGTCAGCGTCCCGTTACTCCAGGCTCCTCTCCTCCTCTCCTCCTCTCCTCCTCTCCTCCTCCTACCGGACACGGTACCGATCAGACTACACACACACACACACACACACACACACACACACACACACTGTTTATCAACACCGCAACAACCGGACATCCCTCCTCACCATGGCGCTGCTGACGGGCGGAGAGATGTGTGTCAAGTACCTGCTGTTCATCTTCAACTTCGTGTTCTGGGTGAGTGAGTCTCAGCTTGTGGCCAATAGGCGCGCTGCTTTTCTACATACATGTCTCCTTGTCAAGTGTCTATAGGCAGTATCCTCGTTTTGATGTGTTGATTTGTTTTTAATACATATATACGGTGTGTGTGTGTGTGTGGGGGGGGGGGGGGGCGTGTGCGTGCGTGCGTGTGTGTGCGTGTGTGTGTGTGTGTGGGGGGGGGGTGCGTGTGCGTGTGTGTGCGTGTGTGTATGTGTGTGTGTGTGTGTATGTGTGTGTGTGTGTGCGTGTGTGTGTGTTTGGGTGTGTGTGTGTGTGTGTGTGTGTGTGTGTGTGTGTGTGTGTGTGTGTGTGTGCGTGCGTGTGTGTGTGTGTGTGTGTGTGTGTGTGTGTGAGCCCCACCCTGGGACTAATAGTTACACTCTGACCACGGAACAAACACTCTGAGATAGATAGATAGATAGATAGATAGATAGATAGATAGATAGATAGATAGATAGATAGATAGATAGATAGATAGATAGATAGATAGATAGATAGACAGATAGACAGATAGACAGATACACAGATATATAGATAGATAGATAGATAGATAGATAGATAGATAGATGAATGAATGAATGAATGAATGAATGAATGAATGAATGGACTTTATTGTCATTGCTACAGTACAAGTACCAAACAACGAAATTTAGGAGGGGTGGCTCCCCTGGTGTTAGGAAAGGGGGGGAAAAAAAACGTTTAAAAAAAAAATCACAAGAAGGGAAGGAGCTGGTTTACATAAATAAAGGCTATGTACACTATCCACTGTACTATACTGTACAGATAGACGCCTAGGGTTGTCATATTGCACAATAGTATTATTTCACATTTATTTAAAGTGTCACAGTTTGCAGGCTTGAAATGTACATGTTTGTGCCTCAGCACTACACCTGATTTTTTCAGTCCAGCAGCTGCCATCAATCAGCAGCTGCCGTCCAGACTGTCCAGGGCCCAGAACTTAGGTCTTTGCTGTGTTCAGGGCCAGAACGGCCCTGTGGTAGAAGCTGTTCTTCAGTCTGTTTGTCCTTGCGGCCAGGGTCCAGATAAATAGATAGATAGATAGATAGATAGATAGATAGATAGATAGATAGATAGATAGATAG
>NC_137678.1:18439265-18444265 GCF_963989245.1 Nansenia antarctica
TTTGTTTTGCTGGTGTTAAGCAAAAGGTAGTTGGTGTCGCACCACTGCACAAAGCTCTCCACCAGGGCCGTGTACTCCTCATCCCTGTCGAAGTGATGTCACAATGAGACTAGGGGGGAAGTGATGTCACAGGGAGACTAAGGAGGAAGTTATGTCACAGGGAGTCTAGGGAGGAAGTGATGTCACAGGGAGACTAGGGAGGAAGCGCTATACTTCCCAGTAGAGACAGAATTTAGGGAATGATAGTAAAAGTAAGTGAGTAGCCTTGAGAACCGATGGTTCTGGAGCCTAACGGCCCTTAGGGGGCAGGAGCCTATCTCCTGTTTCCGTAGCGTGAGGCGGCTTGATGTACAAGTCCCCCCCCTGGACATGACGCTGGTATGTCGCAGGGTCTTACCCCCCCCAATCCAACCCTTAATGCTGAGTGCCAAGCAGGGAGGCATCAGATACCATGTTTATAGTCTTTGGTACGACTCGGCTGGGGATCAAACTCACGACCTCCCAAGGGCTCTGAGCTGGGAGGTTTAACCATAGTTAACTTCATACACACACAGACAGCATTCAGGGAGGTTTAATGGTAGTTAACTTCATAAACACACAGACAGCATTCAGGGAGGTTTAATGGTAGTTAACTTCATACACGGAGAGACAGCCTTTAGGGAGGTTAACCATAGTTAACTTCACACACATAGAGACAGCCTTTAGGGAGGTTTAAACATAGATAACTTCATACACACATCACTTCTCTTTCCACCTGACTGAAGCTCTTTGCATAGGCTTTGCATAATGACAGTTCAAACACAACCTGCTTTATCACCCTAACGTTAACCCTTATCTAACCTTAACTCCTCTTAACCCTTCCCTAACCGCTTTAACTCTCAACTTCCATCGGGTGATCAGGTCACCGTATATAATAACAATTGTTTTATTGCCATGCAATCAACTTGTCAGTCAATTGTTGGAACTTGGTATTTTATGCTCTAGGGAAGGGGTCGGCCATAGACGGCGCCCCTGGAGCAATTTAGGGGTTCAGTGCCTTGCTCAAGGACACCTCGATGCATGGCCAGCCGGGGTTCAAACCGCCGTGCACTGTGGCCTGCTTGTGTTCAGGTGCAGGGTCAGGGGTTAAGCAGGTGAAACATGTGGAAGGCACAGCAGCATGCTGGTTGTACGAGGTCATGACAGCTCCTGTGGAGTTCTCTAGAGAGTCGCTGCAGCCCTGAGGAGGACTACGGGTGGCTGATGACAACCATACGTTTGGATAATGACGATATTTGGAGCGTCTTTCTAAAGAGCCACGGACACTGTACGTATTCCTCTAAGTTTGGGAAACTTTCAGATAATTTCCATATGGAAACTTGGTAAGTTATAGGTATTATAGGTAATTATAGGAAAGTTTCCCAAAGTTCCGGGAATTCTTTTTTGGGGTAAAAGTGAGTGATGTCATCCTGTGGCCTAAAGCTGTGTCACATGTTTACCTCAGCCAATGAGCATGAAGCTAGGTCAACACCCTGCGAGACACAGAGGAGATGGTGTGTGTGTGTGTGTGTGTGTGTGTGTGCGTGTGTGTGTGTGTGTGTGTGTGTGTGTGTGTGTGTGTGAGAGAGAGAGAGAGGTAACTGCTAGTTAGTCGCCCTGTTATTCAGTCTCTGCAGTGTAAACTGCCATCTGCCCAAGGGCATCATGGGACATGTAGTACAAGTGTGCATTAAAACCAGATGGTGTAGCTCATCCTGCATGTCATCCCTCCTCTCTCTCTCACCCATCCTTCCTGTCATCCCTCCTCTCTCTCTCTCTCTCTCTCTCTCTCTCTCTCTCTCTCTCTCTCTCTCTCTCTCTCTCTCTCTCTCTCTCTCTCTCTCTCTCTCTCTCTCTCTCTCTCTTACCCATCCGTCCTGTCATTCTCTACTGTCTCTCTCCCAATAAAAGCATAAATCCCCTAAAAACATATTTTTAAAAACAACAACTAAAAACTTTCAGGGTTAAGTTTCAGTTCAGGTTGCTGGTGTTTATGACCTCTAGTAGCCTTTCCCAAAGCCCCGTTTTTATAAACCAACCTGTGAATTCCTCTCTTTTATAATGGACGCTAAGTTTAAGTGTGGAAGCACTTACAGCATGTTTATGTTGAGCTGTGGGCAGCGTGACTCACCAGGTTGTGTGTGTGTGTGTGTGTGTGTGTGTGTGTGTGTGTGTTTCTCAATGGACGTTTCTGTTTGTGGTACACCCAGAAACACCAGTTTGTCCTCATAGCTGTAGTTTTTAGTTTTTGGCGTGTGTGTGTGTGCGTGTGTGTGTGTGTGTGTGTGTGTGTGTGGGAGGTAACTGGAATCTGGAAAAGTAAGGTCTGTGGCATGTAACTTCCACAAGAAAAATGGTGTGTGTGTGTGTGTGTGTGTGTGTAATCCTTCAAATCCTGCATAACTGCCCCCTGGGTGTGTGTGTGTGTGTGTGTAGAAATGTGTAATACCTCAACCCCCACATTATAGGTATCACAGGTATGTTCGGTGAGGGGCTCCCGTGTGTGTGTGTGTGTGTGTGCGCCCCACCCCAGTGACTCACAGGTAACAGGAAGCTCCTTGCTGTGACCACCCAGGGACTAGTTAGTCACCGTCCAGACCACCTCCGTCACCACGGTTACCAACATCACCATAACATTACCGACAGCCGTTTTGGAACATACCTCAGGCGGGTTTCAACGTTGCAACGTTGGTGTGTGTGTGTGTGTGTGTGTGAGTGACCTGGTCTAGGTAGAGAATGACTCATGCATGCCGAATGCGTGTGGAAACCTTTGGAAGAGTCACTACAGTGTGTTAGAGACCCATGGTTAGTGGTCGGTTGTGTGTGTGTGTGTGTGTGTGTGTGTGTGTGTCTGAGTGTGTAAATGGACTGTACTTGTATAGCTCCTTATTCCAAAGCGCTTTACAACGGCCTCTCATACACCCATTCACACACACCCGCTCATTGGGAGCAGTTTGGGTTTTGGTGTCTTGCCCAAGGACACCTCGACACGTGGCCAGGAGGGCCGGGCATCGTGTGTGTGTGTGTGTGTGTGTGTGTGTATATAAATGTGTTATCTCTCAACCCCCATATTACAGGTATCACAGGTATGCTTGGTGAGGGGGGCCGTGTGTGTGTGTGTGTGTGTGTGTGTGTGTGTGTGTGTGTGTGCGTGTGTGTGTGGTGGGACAGGCAGTACCGTACATGTCGGGGCAGGGAGGGAGGGGGGGAGGGGAGGAGACGAGACGTGGGAGTGTCCTGCAGGCTGTTACACAACAGAGGTGTCAGCAGGGGCTGTGGCTGTGTGTGTGTGTGTGTGTGTGTGTGTGTGTGTGTGTGTGTGTGTGTGCGCGCGCGTGTGTGCGCGTGTGCGTGTGTGTGTCTCCAACACGCCGTGATGTCATGGATATGTGTGTGTGTGTGTGTGTGTGTGTGCATTCCTCCACGAACCTGCCATCTGAATTTGAATTAGAATTTGCCATTTAACAGACGCTTTTAATCCAAAGCGATTTACAAATTACAGATTACAGGGACAGTCTCAAAAGGAGTAAGTCAGGGTTGGACAGTCTCCCTGGAGTAATTTAGGGTTAGACAGTCTCCCTGGAGTAACTTAGGGTTAGACAGTCTCCCTGGAGTAACTTAAGGCTGAGGGCCCTACTGGTGGTGGTGTTTCAGGTGAGATTTGAACTCACAACCTTCTGATCATCAGTTCAACTCACTATCCACTATCCACCACCACTACCCCCAACTGCGGCTGGTCTGGGGTGCTTGTTTTGTTCCCTTTGTGTTGGACACACACACACACACACAGGAGAGACGTGACTTCATTGTGTGTGTGAGGGCATTCACCCTGTAGTCAGAGCTGTTGCTAGCTAAGCCAGAACAGTGTGAAAGGCTCAGAGCCGTGTGTGTGTGTGTGTGTGTGTGTGTGTGTGTGTGTGTGTGTGTGTGTGTGTGTGTGTGCGTGCAGACAGGTCCGACGGCTCACATGAAACCTTATCACAACGCTGGGAGGAAGGGGGGAGGGAGGGGGGAGGAAGGGGGGAGGGAGGGGGGAGGAAGGGGCGCCTGAAACTGAGGGAGGAGAGAGGCTCCTGGTTTATCAGGTCCAACAGCTCCACAGGGTGTGTGGGTGTGTGTGTGTGTGTGTGTGTTTAGGAGAATGATGATGTTTCATTTTAAAGGCCTGTTGGGTTCCATTCCCAAGTTCTGAAGTGGTTCTTTTACCTAAACCACCACAAACACACACACACACACACACACAGACCACACAAACACAAACACACACACACACACACACACACACAGACCAGACCACACTAGTGCTGTCATTACTATCACACTGACACTGCTCTGCTGAAGCTACTTCCTGTGTCCTGTTATCAACACGACTCATGTATGACATCACTGGTATGGTGTATGATGTATGGTATGATTGCTGCGAAAAATGGTACCCGATGCCTCCCTGCTTGGCACTCAGCATTAAGGGTTGGATTGGGGGGGTAAGACCCTGCGACATACCAGCGTCATGTCCAGGGGGTGTACTTGTACATCAAGCTGCCTCACGCTACTGAAACAGGAGATAGGCTCCTGCCCCCTAAGGGCCGTTGGGCTCCAGAACCATCGGTTCTCAAGGATACTTACTTACTTTACTTATGATTGCTGGTATGAACGTATCAACAGATGTTCATGTAGAAAACACACAAACATGGCAATGATACATGTTCATACGTGTTCATACATGACCAGACATGTTCATACATGTTCATACTTTTCATACATGACCACAATGTCTCATGATTCAACTAACAGAGGTGTGTGTGTCTGTCTGTGTCTGTGTCTGTGTCTGTGTCTGTGTCTGTGTCTGTGTGTGTGTGTGTGTGTGTGTGTGTGTAGCTGGCAGGTACAGGTGTGTTGGCGGTGGGTCTGTGGCTGCGTTTCGACTCCAGGACCGAGGGACTGTTCTCCACCGAGGACTCCCCATCTGTGTTCTTCACTGGTGA
>NC_137678.1:18449248-18451748 GCF_963989245.1 Nansenia antarctica
TGTCTCTCTCTCTCACTAACGTGTCTCTCTCTCTAACGTGTCTCTCTCTCTAACGTGTCTCTCTCTAACATGTCTCTCTCTCTCATGTGTCTCTCTCTCTAACGTGTCTGTCTCTCTCTCTCTCACGTGTCTGTCTCTCTCTCTCTCTAACGTGTCTCTCTCTCCTCAGATCTTTGGGATGATCTTCAGCATGTTGTTGTGCTGTGCCATCAGAAGATCCCGGGACATGGTGTAGAGTCTCACACACTCAGACACACACACCATAATAACACACACATACACACAAAACCACACTATAACACACACACACACGACTCCCCTGTTGTGCCCTTAATTTATGTGCGTCTGTCCCCTCTTAAGACCCCTGTGTAACTCCCAGCAGATCTCTGTCCCCCCCCCCCAACACCCATGTGTCCCCTCCAGCTACCCTCCAACACCCCTGTGACCCCCCACCCACCCCCTCCCAACACCCCTGTGTACCCCCCAGCCCCTCCTAAGACCCCTGTGTACCCCTGTCCCCCCCCCAGCCCCTGCCAACACCCCTGTGTAACCCCCAGCCCCTTCCAACCCCCCAGTGTACCCCCCAGCAGATGTCTAACACTGCTTAGCAGGACTCAACCACTCAGTCACGGGGGTCCACACCAGATGGAACGTACCAACCCGTCTCCTGTGAAGGTGTGGCGCTCTGACAGACGCCTGGTTTAACACCACACCCACACCTGTGGGAGTGAGACACCTGTAACTCTGCCTAAACCCGATGTTTTTGTATAATCTATAATGTTTTTAAAAAGGAAAAAACATTCCTAGCTGTGCATTTTGTTTTGTGTATGGTTCTTTATCGTTGTTTGCCTCTTAAGCTACGTGTGACTTTTATTTTTTAACTTTTACATTTGAAGAGAAGCTTCGTTTTATAAATATGGATTTTTATGCACCTATTTTGATGAACAAGGATCTGAAAATCTTTGTGATGCCAAATAAAAGGAACTAATAAGGATGTTGGACTGTGGTGTTTGATGTTATTGGCTGGTGTGATTGGTTGATTCTGTGGTGCTTGAAGTGAGCGGCTGCAGTGATTGGGTGATGCCGTGGTCTGTAACTATGGCTACAGTGAATCGGGGGGGGGGTATTCCATCAACGTCGTTAAAGGAAAATCCAGGCTTATTCTGATAAATCTCGCGAGACTTGAACTCACAGCTGAAACACCATGTAAACACCTTACAGCTGAAACAGCATGTAAACATCTGAGCTGAAACACCATGTAAACACCTCACAGCTGAAACACCATGCAAACACCTCACAGCTGAAACGCCATGTAAACACCTCACAGCTGAAACACCATGCAAACACCTCACAGCTGAAACACCATGTAAACACCTCACAGCTGAAAATGAAACAAACATTTAGTGATGAGAGAGTTGTCAAAGGTGAAACACTCAGAGGTCAAAGGTGAAACACTGAGAGGTTATGACTGACCTGTTATCATGTTCCTGTTAACTATAGAGAAGCATTCAGCTGGTGGACAACGAACACCACAACACACAATAATATAACACACACTCAGTACACCCCCCCAAAAAATGGCACAAATTCATCATATTACCAAGTTCTACTGACATGCATGGCAATCGCAGATAACACTGTAGAGGGGTTTCAAGACAGACTGATTTGTATCCTGGGTTGTAATAATGATGACAGTGGTTGGTTACATTCGTGACTTTGGACCAATCAAACACACACACACACACACACACACACAAATGCTACAGTATATCCCAGACTAACTCCCAGATTAGGGAGACAGCTGTATGTTTACAGATAGGAAGGATGGCAGAAAGGAGGAGAGAGAAGAGGAGAGTTAAAGAGAGAAGAGGAGTTAAAGAGAGGAGGGGAGAGAAGAGGAGTTAAAGAGAGAAGGGGAGAGGATTTGAGTTTGTGCCTCATGTTATATGTTATGTACTGTATAAATTGCCTATACCACCTCATCCTCTGAGAAAATCACGCTTTACGTAGACTAGATTATTCGCCCCAAACCAGTTAATGGAAACATGCATTACTCACATTTTCTTTCTTAAAATTTTTTTGTGAACATTCAAAAGTTCTCTTAAAATCCGCTTGCCATTTCATGGAAACACGGCTAGTGTAAGAGGGGCGCTGTGCCACTTTGTCGACTTAGTAAAACTGTTAACGCTGCATATAAACATCTCAGAGCTGAAAATGAAACCGATGTTTAGCGATGAGAGAGCTGTCAAAAGTGACACACTCAGAGGCTATGACCGACCTGTTATCATGTTCCTGTTAACTATAGAGAAGCATTCAGCTGGTGGACAACGAACACCTCAACACACAATAATATAACACACAGACACAGTACACACAATACACACACACACAATAATAAAACACACAGACACAGTACTCCCAATACGCGCGCGCACACACAATAATATGTAACACAATAATACCGAAAATACAAAGTCAGTTTAATCAAGAACCACGTACA
>NC_137678.1:18454248-18474248 GCF_963989245.1 Nansenia antarctica
TTAAATGGAATTTAATTAATCCGTGGTAAATAGCTACTTGGGTCTGTTTTGGCTAAAGCATTGAGAACGGGCTTGGCGCATTCACCACCATGCATCTTTGAGACGCGAGGTGATATAGTACACGGTTCCATTCATAAAAACGGTCACTATGTATGCCATTCGTTCTCTAAACCCTCTGAATACTTAAATTAGGCTAACATAACAATATTGCAGAACATAAAAATGCATGCCGCTAATTCCGATGCTTGCATTAAAGCGATGTGCGCATTTTGTACTATTCGGTTGTTAAGTCGTGACGTGTTTCCGGGTCCAACGTTGGCTGAGGCGCTCTCTTCGAAATGCCGCAGTAATAATAATAATTCATTATATTTGTATAGCGCTTTTCCGAGGCTCAAAGACGCTGACAATATGGGAAAAACAGGAAAGTGCTGTGTCCCTTGTTGTATGAATAGATCCCAGTTTAAAAAACAATTGAACTGTCATTCTACCGCTTTAGTACTCTGGTACTCTGGTGCGGGGAATTTTTTATTTGGACCCGGAAATTGCTAAACGTCACGCTTAACAACCGAATAGCTGTCCAGCCTCAGACTCTCGGGAAAACAGCGACCAATGAAATGTTTTTACTCACATAAAAGCTGAGAAACACTGCCCGCCAGCGTGAGATCCCATCGCTATTTCACTTCAACTTTACGTTTTGACGCCTCTTAATAGCCATGTCTGCCTCTAATCTCTTAGCCTCTAGGCTAGGCTAAAAACACTAGCAACGTAGCACTCACAAGGCTAGGCTAGGCTAAAAACAAGTAGCCCAACTGTAAACACAAGTTGAATGATGCACGCAGTTGAATGACGTCACTCTCGTCCCATTCCACACTAATGGCGCTTTTCCACTACCGACCCGAACCGGGCCGCATTTGTATCCGAGCCGTGCCGTGCCGTACTTTCAGAAACGCTTCTCCATTATACTGAGCGACCCGGGACTGTAGGAGGAGTTACGTGTCATAAGATTCCCCCCGCTATACAGATCAGCGGGGGGAAATGCGTTAAGAATTATGTCAAAATGCAGCACTATCGTGCACAGATCAGCCTTACAACATGTAACGTTAAGTGCCTGTTATTTGCCGCTTTCAGTTCTAGTAGACTAGTTTAGATCTCGCAACCAGGGAAATGCCGACATGAAATGCAGACACGATTCTATTTTTATTTCTCCTGACACTTTGAGCACTGTGCTTTTTTTTGTTGGTGAACTACCGTAATAAGCCTAAAAAAGTTAAACTGTTCAAAAAGTGCAACATCTCTGCTTTCAGAAACTGTTTGAATTTTTTAGATTGGGCATATAGTTCATGAATTACGATAGTTTGAAGGAACGCTGTAGAATCTGCTGTAGACTGCTCCGGTTTCGGAGCAAGACGCGAATCTATCGGCATTAGTCAAATACATGCTCACATCCAGTCATCCGCTCACTGCTCTCCATCAAAAATGGCACATCCATCAATAATATTACACAATAACAACTGCTCTGATTAGATTGCTTAGATTGTTTAATACATCAACGGGGGGAAAAGCGAGATGAACTCTGAGCGAGTATCATGCTTCCTCCATTGAACGGAAAGTCCTATCTATTCCATTCCTATCTAAAGCCTCGGGGCCGGATGGCGTCCTGGGACGGGTGCTGAGAGACTGCGCCGACCAGCTGGCCGGGGTTTTCACCAACATCTTTAACCAGTCCCTGTCCCAGGCCACCGTCCCACCCTGCCTGAAAACCTCAACTATCATCCCAGTCCCGAAGAAAAGCACGGTGAGCTGCCTAAACGACTACCGCCCGGTGGCACTCACACCAATCATCATGAAGTGCTTCGAGAAACTAGTCCGGGCCCACATACTCACACGCCTCCCGCCCAACCTGGATCCATACCAGTTCGCCTACAGAGCCCACAGGTCCACAGAGGACGCCATAGCGACGACTCTCCACGCCACTCTATCCCACCTGGAGGGGGTAAACAGCTACGCGAGACTGCTCTTCGTGGACTTCAGCTCCGCCTTCAACACCATCCTTCCAGACAGGCTAGTGACCAAACTACTAGACCTGGGTCTATCACACTCTATATGTGCGTGGATCAAGGACTTCCTGACCGACCGCCCCCAGAGGGTGCGGGTGGGCCCCCACACCTCCACAGCCCTCAGCCTCAGCACTGGGTCCCCCCAGGGCTGCGTGCTAAGCCCCATCCTCTACAACCTCTACACCCACGACTTCACCCCCGTCCACCCCAGCAACTACATCGTAAAGTTTGCAGACGACACCACCGTGGTGGGATGTATCTCGGGGGGGGACGAGGCGGCGTACAGGGATGAGGTAGAGCAACTGAGCAAGCTGTGCAAGGTTAACAACCTGCTGCTAAACAAGTCAAAGACCCAGGAAATCATCGTAGACTTCAGGAGGAAAAAGTCCGAGATCCAGCCCCTGCTCATCGACGGAGAGAGCGTGGAGAGAGTCTCAACCCTCCGATTCCTGGGACATCACATGCGGGATGACCTGGCCTGGAAGGACAACACAAAAGGCACCATCAAGAGGGCACAACAGCGGCTATTCACCCTGAGATGCCTCAGGAAAGAACACAACAAGCAGGAGATACTGGTGGCCTTCTACCGCGGCGCAGTGGAGAGCATCCTCACCTACGGCATCTGCAACTGGTTCTCCAGCTGCACAACAGCGGAGAGAAACGCGCTACAGAGAGTCGTGAGAACAGCACAGAAGATCACCGGCGCTCCCCTCCCCTCTCTGGAAGAGCTGTACAACACACGCTGTCTCAGGAAGGCCTCCAAGATCTCCAGGGACCCGACCCACCCTGGGCACGTACACTTTATCAGGCTGCCCTCGAAAAGGAGGTACAGGACCCCGGCCGCTAAGACAAACAGACTGAAGAACTGCTTCTACCACAGGGCCGTCAAGGCCCTGAACACAGCAAAGGCCTAAGTTCTGGGCCCAGGACAGTCTGGACGGATTGTATGGCAGCTAGTGCTGAGGCACAAACATGTACATTTCAAGCCTGCAAACTGTGACACTTTAAATAACGTGAAAAAATACTTTTGTGCAATATGACAACCCTAGTTGACTATCTGTGCAGTACAGTACAGTGGATTGTGTACATAGCCTTTATTTATGTAAACCAGCTCCTTACCTTCTTGTGATTTTATTCTTTTTCTAAAAGTTTTTTTTTTTTTTCCCTTTCCCAACACCAGGGGAGCCACCCCTCCTAAATTTCGTTGTTTGGTACCTGTACTGTAGCAATGACAATAAAGTCCATTCATTCATTCATTCATTCATTCATTCATTCAAAGTGTTTTAGCCTTCCCCCTTTCCACTGGTAATAAGGAATTGGCAAGAATAGATCGATATAAATAGACCAACATAATGCAGCACTGTCATGCACAGATCAGCCTTAAAACATGTAACGTTAGATATATAACGGTGCAATGTATTTCTACGGAAAGGCTGACTGACGCGGGGCTCATACAATCTCCGCGTTCGTTATAGATACGAGTGCTCCGGTGTCTTGCTGGTAGTCAAATATATTTATTTATAAATACAGCATATGGATGTTACGTGCCTGTTACCTGCCGCTTTCAGTTCTAGTAGTTTAGATCTCGCAACCAGGGAAACGCCGACATGTGTTAAAGGGAGCAAGACGCGAATCTACCGGCATTTGACTGCCGCTGGACTGAGGAACAGCATAGGCACAGGACATCGCCATAATAGCGATTTTTTGGTTATGCTTGTTGTAAATAAAAGTTCTATGATGCATTGAAATTACATTAAACTAAGATAATACGATGGTTATCAGAATTTTTCTAATCTTTATTAATACGTTATTACAGAAACAGTAAGTGACATTTTCCGAGAGCGAAATCTGTTGTGGTATTTAAAGATGGCGGTTAGCGAAGAAATCTATGAACATGGGATGACGATTTCCATTGACCAATCAACGGTGTGCAGTGTCACACGTCACACGCAGCCTGGCAAAAAAGTACCATTCGGCCCTGTAGTTCCTGCTCGTGAAGGGTAGCTAAAGAACCGTGCCGTGCCGTGCTGACCCGGGCTGGCCCTGTAGTGGAAAAGCGCCATAATAGTAATAATAATTACTGAACTATATTACGCTTGTGTATTGTGTATATCGTTTTTCTGTGCATGGTTAAAGACCTAGGTTCTGGGCCCTGGACAGTCTGGACGGATTGATGGCAGCTGCTGGACTGAAAAAAAAAATCAGGTGTAGTGCTGAGGCACAACTGTGTACATTTCAAGCCTGCAAACTGCGACACTTTAAATGAATGTGCAATAACACTATGTGCAATATGACAACCCTAGTCGTCTTATCTGTACAGTATAGTATAGTGCAGCGGTTCCCAACCTTTTAGGACTCACGGCCCACTTTACAGATCTCTCCAGTATTCGCGGCCCACTCAGATTTTTTTCTTCGCGTGCATGCGCACGAAACGCGCACGAGCGCTCAAAACAACAACGTAATTTCAGCAAAAACTAGAGGGAGCGTGGCAAAAAAATAAAAAATAAATAGCGGTTAAACCATTAAAGCCGAGCGGCGATGTTTTATATAGCAGGTGATCAAATACCAAGATCGTAAATGTTGTATGTGTTCAATATTTACGACCAAACATCCTTATGTGTGTGGGCAACTCCCGACTCCCGACGAGGGTTGCCAGATGGGCTCGGGTTTTTTTGGTGGAATTAGCGGTTTTAGACTGTGGTTAGGGTGGAAAATGTCTATCCCATTTGGCAACCCTGTTCGCGAGTCCGGGATGGAATGTAGCCAATCAAGAAGCGAGCTGACTTCTTCTTTTCGGATGGAAATTTCGGCGCACACCACACACAATACGATCAAGGCTGTTCAATCCAAGATGTTTTATCTTTTTAAAATTAAAACGTTTTTGTAACATTTTTTAAAAAATAAAACCATTTTTTGCCCATGATTTGGCGGCCCACTTGCAGTACTCTCGCGGACCACCAGTGGGCCGCGGCCCACAGGTTGGGAACCGCTGGTATAGTGGATAGTGTACATAGCCTTTATTTATGTAAACCAGCTCCTTTCCCTTCTTGTTTTTTTAGTTGTTTTCTTTTTCCCTTTCCTAACACCAGGGGAGCCCCCCCTCCCAAATTTCGTTGTTTGGTACCTGTACTATAGCAATGACAATAAAGACCATTCATTCATTCATTCATTCATTCATTCATTCATTCAAAAACAACAACAAATAGTGCTACAGAACGACCTTAGTTCTGTCCGTTAATTTGCGTTTATTTGAATGGAAAAGAATGTTAATGGTACCTGGCCAGCTCCTGCACCACCTCAGAGCTCAGGTCCACCACCGACTGGTAGTGACCCACCGGGAGGATCAGCACATGCTGGGGGGTCAGGCTGCCCTTAGCCAGGGCCAGGTAGCACTGTGGAGGGGGGGGGGGGGGGGGAGAGAGGGAGAAGAGAGAGAGGAGAGAGAGAGAGAGAGGGAGAAGAGAGAGACGCACGCACAGACACACACACACACACACACACACACACACACAAACATTATTGCAATGTACAGGAACTAACTAAACTAGTGTGCTTGTGGTGTGTGTGTGTGTGTGTGTGTTATACATACGCATGTGTGTGTGTGTGTGTGTGTGTGTGTGTAGTACATACGTGTGTTCCTATGCTGATGACCAGGTGTTTTTCCACCTGAGGGCTGGCGAGGCAGAACCAACAAGGTCCAGTGGGCTGGGCTGAGGAGAGAGAAGTAAGTGAGTAAGTAAGGAAAGCGTTATTTATATAGCACCTTTCATACAAGGGCTGTGGAGAGAGAGACACTGTGATTGGTTGGCTGTGGAGAGAGAGACACTGTGATTGGTTGGCTGTGGAGAGAGAGACACTGTGATTGGTTGGCTGTGGAGAGAGAGACACTGTGATTGGTTGGCTGTGGAGAGAGAGACACTGTGATTGGTTGGCTGTGGAGAGAGAGACACTGTGATTGGTTGGCTGAGGAGAAAGACACACTGATTGGTTGGCTGAGGAGAGAGACACACTGATTGGTTGGCTGAGGAGAGAGACACACTGATTGGTTGGCTTAGGAGAGAGAGGGACACCGATAGGTTGGCAATTGACGTGGACGTCATTGTCGAGGGGTTAGACTCATATTGTCAGCGTCTTTGAGGCCCGGAAAAGCGCTATATGAATACAATGAATTATTATTATTATTATTATGCTAACACCCGGGGCGCTCAGTGGTGTAACACACTAAGGCGTCAGCCACGTCATTACAGGGTCCCTGGTTCAATTCAAGGCCATCGACCTATCCTGCATGTCATCCCTCCTCTCTCTCTCTCTCTCTCTCTCTCTCTCTCTCTCTCTCTCTCTCTCTCTCTCTCTCTCTCTCTCTCTCTCTCTCTCCCATCCTTCCTGTCATCCCTCCTCTCTCTCTCTCTCTCCCATCCTTCCTGTCATCCCTCCTCTCTGTCTCTCTCTCTCTCTCACCCATCCTTCTTGTCATCACTCCACTCTCACCCATCCTTCCTGTCATCTCTCTCTCTCTCACCTATCCTTCCTGTCATCCCTCCTCTCTCTCTCTCTCTCTCTCTCACCTATCCTTCCTGTCATCCATCCTCTTTCTCACCCATCCTTCCTGTCATCCTTCCTGTCATCCCTCCTCTCTCTCTCTCTCTCTCTCTCTCTCTCTCTCTCTCTCTCTCTCTCTCTCTCTCTCTCTCTCTCTCTCCCATCCTTCCTGTCAGTCTCTACTGTCTCTCTCCCAATAAAGCAGAAATGACACATATAAAACATATAGAAAATAAATGTAAATAAAGACTCACGGGTCCTTCTGGGCTGTTTGTGCTGCCCGTCTCCCTCCCACGGTTGCCCTTGGTTACGCCCGTCCCCTTCCCACTGTTGCCCTTGGTTACGCCGCTCCCCCTCCCACGGCTGTCCCTGGTGTTGCCTGTCTCCGTCCGAGGGCCTCTTCCTGCCCCCCCTCCCACCCTGCCCACCGCCCTGCTTCTTCCCCATGTCAAAGAAGAACTGAGAGGCTGGCTCCTGGAGAGAGAGAGAGAGAGAGAGAGAGAGAGAGAGAGAGAGAGAGAGAGAGAGAGGGAGAGAGAGAGAGGTAGAGGGAGAGAGAGGTAGAGGGAGAGAGAGAGAGGGAGAGAGAGAGAGAGGTAGAGGGAGAGAGAGAGGGAGAGAGAGAGGGAGAGAGAGAGGTAGAGGGAGAGAGAGAAAGAGAGGGAGAGAGAGAGAGGTAGAGAGAGAGAGAGGAGGAGAGAGAGAGAGGGAGAGAGAGAAAGACAGAGTAAGAGAGGGATAGAGAAAGAGGGAGAAAGAGAGAGAGAGTGAATCAACTATACATCAGTCATCGTCAGTAAAACCTTTGATGACAACAAGTGCCCCCGGCAGACACAATGTCAGAGGAAGGTTGTATGTCTGCCTACCTCCTCCTCCCCCGGGACCCCCGGCCTGCGGCCCCCCTCCCCCCCCTGGCCCCCCCGGCGGTAGGGGCTCTCTGTCACGTCCTGCGGCTGCTTCACCAGCTCAGACGCCTCCAGACTCTTCATAGGCACGATGTTGAAGGCATACAGGTACTGTAGGGAACAGCAGAGCTACTACATCATACAGGTACTGTAGGGAACAGCAGAGTTACTACATCATACAGGTACTGTAGGGCAGTGATTTTCAACCAGTGTGCCGCGGCACACTAGTATGCCGTGAGAGATCATCAGGTGTGCCGTGGGAAATTATCTAATATCACCTAATTAACCATTGTCGGGTGTCTGTGCTGTAAAAAAGTGTGGCAGATAATGTAATACTCTTCTATTTCAGTGGGTGGCAGCAGAGGGCTCTAAATGCCTGTAAAGACAATAGAGTTAGTGCTGCGCGACAGTGGCGCAGGATTCAATTTCATAGTAAATGAAAGTTTCACTTTCCGACGTAAACACCAATCATTGGCCTTGATGTAATAATGTTTCAAACTAACGGGTTAGTGTAGGGAACAGCAGAGTTACTACATCATACAGGTACTGTAGGGAACAGCAGAACAGGGTTTTCTTTGCATACTACTACTATTATTATTGTAATTATTGATGTTTGTTGTGCAGTATTCACATTACACACCTTCTTCTTGGCGGGGTTGTTGACGGTTGCCAGGGCAATGAACCTGCTGACGTGCTGGGCGTTCTCCTGAAGGACCATGTGATTCCTGTTGATAAACACACGCACACACACATTAGCAAACACACACACATTAGCAAACACACACACACACATTAGCAAACACAAACACACACCCACAGTCTCAGTTATAGGTGATGCACCTGTATGGCAGCCTCTCGTAGTGGACCCCCTCCCCACACCCACACACACCCACACCCACACACACCTGTAGGGCAGCCTCTCATAGTGGACCCCCTCCACAGCAGAGAAGTGGTACCGGGGTTTCAGCTTGTCCGCCAGGTTTGCCACAGAGTTGGTCCCACAGAACTTAATGTTCACTTCCTACAAGGTGAACAGGGTGAGAATAAACACACTATCCCTGTACTGTTGTTGTTATCATCATCATCATCATCATCATCATCATCCCTGTGTTATTATTATTATCATCCCTGTGTCTCCCCATAACAAACACATGACTGCTGAGCCATAAAGCTCAAATACATGGGGGGGTCAGGTGCTCACCGGGGTGTTCCCGTAGTGCCAGACCCCGCGGGGCCACTGGGAGGTCAGCAGGATGTCCACGCCTCTGAACTTACTGCTGATCAGGGGGGCCACCAGGGCCCCCAGGTCCTTGGGGGTGAAGCAGTGGGCGGGGGCCGGCTCCTCACTGCCCTCCCGCCCGCTCACGTACGCTATCTGCAGCCCCGACGCCCCTGTGAACACACCCCTACGCCCTGAGGACACAGAGAGAGAGAGAGAGAGAGAGAGAGAGACATAGACAGACACAGACAGAGTTATAGGGTGGAAGCGTTAAACAAAGCATGTGATAAACTAACTAGATAAATTAACTAGAGTAAAAAAAAAAAAAAAAAATGGACTGACTCAGTGTTTCCTCTATATGCATTTATTGGTGGCGGGCCGCCACGAATGAATTTCCTCCGCCACAAATTGATTCAGTCCACAAAAAAAAAAAAAAAAAGTTCGACAAAAAAAAAAATCTGAACATTTTAGCTGATTAAAATATATCTGATCCTAGATCAGCGCTATAATGGATGTTGACTAAAAGTGCACCTAAATCCACGCCCATCTCTCTCTAACCGCTGATCCAAAATCAGATTAATGACATTAAACATTCAGTTGACGACGTGACACAAGGGCTCCTGATTGGTCTAAATGTGAACTGTGGTATTCTGTGTACAGGCCACCGTAGTGACATCAGGTCAGGTGGGCAGGTTACGACGAGACAACAAGAGACCGGTATTGTAGAGCTTACAGAGCGAGTTAAAATAAAGACACTACATTGAAATACAGAAGGACTCACGTGTATGTTTAATAGAATAACACGACATGGTGTCAGAAGTCCTGTAAGTGAGTGTTAAGAGTTAGATCGGCCGACAAGTGTAATTTGAGCTCGTGACGGTGAGAAGGGAGAAGAAAAGATGGATGCTAATGCTAACGCGGGAGCAGCTGCAGTCCAGGGGGGTATTCCATCAACGTCGCTAAAGGAAAATCCTGGCTTATTTTGGATAACTCTCGCGAGACTTGTCAGAATATGCCTGGATATTTTTAGGAACTCTCGCGAGACTTGTCAGACTAAACCTGGATTTTCTTTTAGCGATGTTGATGGAATACCCCCCAGAGAGCGGCGCCAGTTTCAAGTGCTACGTTCAGCATCCAGCCTCCGGATCAGCCTAGCATCTAAAAGATACAAAAAGCTGATCTAGCTAGCTAGGTGCACAAATAAGCTACAGCGGGAGAGCCATCAGCATCGGCTAGCTGTGGTGGTGTATCAGCAGACATTAGCAAGTCAAAAAACGATTCTTATGTGCCGTCACTTTAGCAACGACACAGTATTGTCAAGGGGAAAAGAAGGGGAGACGATTTTTTTTATTGACAACGGAATTACATGCTGGAAAAACATGCAGACACAGACAATAAGAGACACACGGGAGAAGTACGGGAAAACAGGGCTGATGTGGGTGTCATCAAAGGTAAGAGTTTGTTTTCTTTAACTCAGCTGATACTCAGCTGTTTACCGAATGCTCCATCTGACTGTGATTTTACTTCTGTAATTATTGTAATTCGTATTATATTATAGCTGATGATCTTTGTGTGTGTGTATGTGACTGTCAGTCACAAGTTTATATTCTGTATTTTCATTATTATTTTTTTGGCCATCCTCTAGTTTTGGCTGAAATTACGTCGTTGTTTTGAGAGAAAAAAAATCGCGCGCAGGGCTACCCGCCACCAATGTAAAAATTCCTGGAGGAAACACTGCTGACTTATATAGTGCCTTATTCCCAAGTGCTTTACAACGGCCTCTCATTCACCCATTCTCACACACACACATTCACCAACCAATGGTGGCAAGTTACCATGCAAGGCGATGGCCCGCTCACTTGGAGCAATTTGGGGTTCAGTGTCTTGCCCAAGGACACCTTGACATGTGGCCAGTCGGGGCTCGAACCGCCGATTTACGAACCTTGCGATCAAAAAAACCAGCTCTACCTCCTGAGACACAGCCGCCCCAGAGTAGTTCTATGGGCAGACTCTTACCCAGGTAGGTGATGTTCTCAGCCAGCTCACTCACACACACACACACACACACACACACACACACACACACACACACACCAGGGTTTCCGTTAACCGGTAATTATCGGTCTTTGTCCGGTAACATTTGTTGAAGTCCGACAAACTGAAAACTCGTCGGACAAAATGTCCGGTGAAAATAATCACCACCATTCTCAGCTGACCACCAAACACACACACACCCACACACACACACTGCCCGAGAGAGAAGGACCCGCCCCCTCCAGCCAGCCTATAGGCTAACCAAAGGGGGCGGGTCCTTCTCTCTCGGGCAGTGCCGCGCGTGCACGAGTGTGTGTGTGTCCGGTGCCCAGCTGAAAATGGTGGCCCGAAGCGGAAAGCCTTATCTTTATCGCACAATAACAAGGATAACAAACGAAACGGACAACATTTACACTAAGACAGTGTGCGAATTAAATCACGGTGTGCGGGGGAGCCCAGGGATTCAAGCAACAAAAAGAAAATCTCCTGACGGAAAAAAAAGTTCTGGCCAAATCGGGGCCGGTGGCTTTCCGCGCGCGTGCGATGTTCCGTTCTACGTTCTAATGCTTTGACTTTTCTTTCGAAAAATGTGAATACATTTCCGCGTTGTCGAAAATCAATGACACATCGCTAGTCAACTAACACGGCTTGTTTTATGAGCCTGCTAACAATGTAAAGTAGTGTTGTAAGATGGAGACAAACTTCAGCTATATGATCTAACAGCCGGTCTTCAGGACGACATACAGACCCGTATGAGCTTACAGGGCTATCCCCTAAGTATGATTTGACAGGCAGCTAAACGAAAATGCCTTCCCAACCAGCGAGACCTGGGGGGTGTTCCATCAACGTCGCCAAAGGAAAACCTAGGCCCACTTCGCCAAGTCCCGCGAGACTCTTAAAAAGATCCAGGCATATCTTGATAGATCTCGCGAGACTTGTCAAAACAAGCCCAGACTTTCCTCCAGCGACGTCGATGGAACACCCCCCTGGTTATAGAAATGACGTTGTTTTATTGATATTTTTTTTTTAAAAGGGTAAAACTGGAAAGAGAAAATTGAAAACTCACATTAATCCCAAACAATTTAACAAACTTCAGTTAACGTAATGTGGAGTCCGTTCATTGATCGATGCTGTCTGTTCAGTTCCCAGTGAGGCGCCCGTTCAGCGCTGGACATAATGGCATAGCGCGCATGCGAATCATGTTATATTATTATATAGCTCGCATCTAATCGTATCGGATGAGAAATAGACATTAAATGGCATATATAGGCCGCTACACAACAGTAATCACCGCGACAAACAGCTATATTAGATTTGGAGAAAAAAAAATATGATTTTGAAAAAAAAAAAAATATATATATTTTAATATGATGACCGGAATAATTCACGTTTGTCCGGTAAATCGAAATCTTCCCGGACACGATGTCCGGCGGCAAATTTTTCTAACGGAAACCCTGACACACACACACACACACACAGACAGTCTGTTACCCAGGAAGGTGATGTTCTCAGCCAGCACACACACACACACACACACACACAGACACACACACACACACTCTCACACACACACACACACACACACACACACACACACACACACACACACACACAGACAGTCTGTTACCCAGGTAGGTGATGTTCTCAGCCAGCTCACAGCCATCAGCGCTGGGGAAGAACTTGGTGGTCTTCTGGCTGGCGGCCCCCAGGATGTAGGTGTGGATGGGGGCTGGAGATGGAGGAGGAGAACCAGCTCTGGTCAACACTCAGCAAGAAAAACTAACACGTCATTTAGATGAACTCACTGATAGCTTTATGGGAAAGTGGTCGCCTGGTCTAGGGGATAGTGAGTTGGACAGGTGATCAGAAGGTCATGAGTTCAAATCCCACCTGGGAACACCACCACTAGTGTGCCCTTGAGTAACTTAGCCCTAAATGACTCCAGGGAGACTGTCCCTGTCATCTCTAATTGTAAGTCGCTTTGAACTAAAAGCGTCTGCTAAATGGTTAAAATCTACAGTTTGATATCTTCAGAAGTTGGGTTTTTAAGAGTCCTTTGTGATACGGTTTATTACCTTTCTTGGCTCCAGACTTGTACTCCTCCCATTCTGCCTCCGCCTCGGGTGACGTGCCGAAGAACTCTCCTACACACAGCAGCAGCTGAGACCACATGAGATGTGTGTTATTATCTGTCTGCAAACGACGGGCACATTGATGACAGACAGACCACTGACATATCCAGACAGACCACTGACATATCAGACAGACCACTGACATATCAGACACACCACTGACATATCAGACAGACCACTGACATATCCAGACACACCACTGACATATCCAGACACACCACTGACATATCCAGACAGACCACTGACATATCCAGACACACCACTGACATATCCAGACACACCACTGACATATCCAGACACACCACTGGCACTGACATATCCAGAGTACAGACACACCACTGACATATCCAGACACACCACTGACATATCCAGAGACACACCACTGACATATCCAGACACACCACTGACATATCCAGACACACCACTGACATATCCAGACACACCACTGACATATCCAGACAGACCACTGACATATCCAGACACACCACTGACATATCCAGACACACCACTGACATATCCAGACACACCACTGACATATCCAGACACACCACTGATATATCCAGACACACCACTGACATATCCAGACACACCACTGACATATCCAGACAGACCACTGACATATCCAGACACACCACTGACATATCCATCATTATGTTTCCCTTCGTCTACTTACATCAAACTGGCCACTCTTCTTCTGGATGGTTCTCACACGGTTAAACACTGCGGTCACCTTCCCTTCCACGTCCCCACAGGCTAAACTGGAATACATGTTCGGGATAGATTAGTTGGATGTGGCCATTAAACTACGTATTTACTAGTAGATATAGATATATATTATACATAGACAGATAGATAGACACCTGACCTACTACTACTAAGTACAGGAGGTAACAGACAGGAGGGGAGGCATGCTGACTAGTAAAGCAACAAGACACACATCAGCAAGTGACTTTTCCCCCCCACCACCTTAACCAAATGACCATTTGTAAGATATTAGACACTAGCTCACACTCTTAAAGGCTTCTCTGCCATTCCGTAATATGACCAATATCCAGGTGTTCACCAGGCTACAGATTTCAAATGAGTTCTCTCCTAAAACGTTTGCTTGAACTGTACGTCGATCATAGTCATCCGATGCCTTCTAGCGGAACTATCGACATTATTGTTGAAAACGCAAATGCATCGTTTAAAACAGCTCTTGAGAAAATCACACCGAGACTCAATCGATTGGACAGGTGGATATGGAAGTGTTTGCTCCATCCAAGAATGTGTGGGCTATGAAGGAATAATGAGTTTATATTAATTGTGAGACTTGACATGTTTCTACTCGGACGACTATACCGATGCACTTAAGTCTCCAAGGTTGCCAGGTTGGCAAACCGGAGTGCAGACTTAAAGCATTGTGTCAAACATTTCACTCTTTTTGCTTTAAATATCTGCTATGCAACATGTCCAAATGCAAATAAATACACACACCTCACTGTCTCAATGTGTATGATGTGTAGTAGAAAGGTATATATTAGTAACATTATCTGACTGAGCAGATCCTGCCTTATCTGGCAACCCTGCAGCCCTCAGACCAGGGTTGCCAGATGTAGCGTGTTCCCGCCGAATGGGCTACTTTTGATCACACTGGCCCGGGGAAGAAAAAAAAAAAGCATTTGGGCGGTTGGGCTGGATAAATAGCATTTATTATCATTCTTATTATAGGTTTGGGGTGGATAAATAAATAGCATTTAGACGGTATCAAAATGAAAGTTACAAAATGCGTTAAGTTAACCCCCCCCCCCAGCAGCTACATACAATGTTTTTATTTTATTTTACAAACATCATTGGCAACAGACATGCAGTTTAGAGGCAGGAGATTTTTCTGTCAGGAGGCAGGAGGTTTTCTGTCAATCTAGGATTTGGGGCTGGTGGTTTTGGGGTGGATTTAGCAGGGTTTTTTAGACTGTGGTGGGTGGTTAGGCTGGGAAGTGTCAAGCCCACCTGGCAACCCCCCCCAGCCCTCAGACAGACAGACTGTTGTTCTTCATCCTGGCATCTGCTTCATCCTGGTCTCTCCGAAGCCCCGGACCCAAACCAGGAAGTAAGTAACCAAATCAAACCTAAAATCCAGTTTGTGTTTGGTGTGTGTGGGGGGGTGTGTGTGTAGTCCGAAGGAGCGAGCTAGGAAAAAAATCGACTGCGGCAAAGCCGCTCTGCATTGACGAGCCACTGCCTCGACGCCAGACGCTGAACTAACATCTAACATCAACATGGCGTCTGTCTGAGAGTTTACTGTCTCCTTTCATTGAGCTGGTAGAACCCGAGCCCTGGCAGGCTAAGCTACGATGCTACATGGTTAACCACCTCCAGAGCATCATCAGTATCATCTGCTGTCTAAATAAGGTTCAGAGATAGGACATGTTAGAATAGGTATAGCATAGCATAGAGTACAGCACAGTGTTTTATTTGTACAGTATAGTATAGTGGATAGTGTACATAGCCTTTATTTATGTAAACCATAAACCATTTTAGTTGTTTTCTTTCCTAGCACCAGGGGAGCCACCCCTCCCAAATGTCGTTGTTTGGTACCTGTACTATATCAATGACAATAAAGACCATTCATTCATTCATTCATTCATTCATTCAAATTAATCTCCATTCACAGACTGGTCCGCTCGTGCATAACTAGTGTTCTCATGCATAACCTCTGTAGTGAAGCCTATGGATATGGTTCTGACATTGTTGTCCATTTTACGGGCGGAATCCACACATGCTGCACAGCAGGACCACTATCTAATATATGCCATTCAGCTGACGATTTTATCCAAAGAGACTTGCATAACATTGCAGCGAGTGCATACATTTCAGTACATGTGGTCCCAGCGGGAATCGAACCTGCAACCTAAGCGTTGTTAGTACCCTGCTCTACCAACTGAACCACAGCTCTGTTCTGACTGCGATTCATTTTCAATGGTCAGAAGTGGATTTGTCTCACAGTCTTCCATTCCTTCACCTGCAGACACACAAACAAGTTGTTTTAACCCCCCCCCCCCCATAGCAGACGAGTGTTTGATACCATTCCTTATACAGTTCATCCATGCATTACACTGAGCCCATCCTCCTTTCTACCTCCACCTGCCACCACCTCCGTCAATACAAGTAGGGGTTGAGGAATAGCTTAGTTCACAGTGACAACTGACGCAATAACACTCACTTTCAGCCAGCCTCATTCTACAAATGTCTTGATGTGTAAAACTCAGTTTGTCCCATCACGATTCCCTTACCAGGCTTGGCTTCAGCCAACTCCTCTAACTTCTGTAGTTATCGTCCTTTCGAGCCATACATTTATGACTAGATGTAGGAGCCCGTTGGCTGGGAAGCTCATACTAGAGCTCCCGCTTCCCCATATGGTAGATGCTAGGTGGGATCCTTGGGAAGACCCCCCCCATCCCTGCCCTGAACCGTAGCCTTAACCCTTACCCTAACCTTAACCCTTATCCTTACCCTAGCCTTAACCCTTACTGAAAAGTATAGATATGAACTTGGCTGATGGACAGTTCAAATCCCTGTGGATAGTCCAGTTAGAACTATGATGTTCTTATCGGGATGGGTCCAATAGCCTGGCCTGGTTATTATTTAGGTTCTTTAATGAACTGGTGACATTGTGCTTCTGTAAACATAAAGTAAACATAAAGAGTACAACTATAAGAATGCAGCATACAGATAATACTGAACATATCAAATATACCTACACATAATATAATAAAATATACACATCTCTAATAAACTTAAATAAGATAACCACTGATATTAAGACTACTCTACCTACTGTCTCCAAAGCTAACACACCTTCATGTGTACAACATATGGACAGTAGTGAGCATGCGCCAGTGTCCTAACCTAACGTATGGCCAGTAGTGCGCATGCGCCAGTGTCCTAACCTACCGCAGTCTCCCCAAACGACAAACGTTCATCACATAAAGTAGCCTTAATTATCTTAACACAACTCTAACTCCAACTGTATTCTTTACTTTACTCTCTTTATTAATATGTTATAAAAATGGGGAGATACGTTGACGGTCTAAACATGTTATAGATATAACGCTACATCCAGAATCAGTATTGTGATTGGTGTGATTGGCCACTTTGACCCTGCTGGCCAGTGATTGGCCACTCTGAGCACTCAGTCCCCAACAGTCTAAAGAAGAACAGGCAGCCTTTTTAACCCTTACCGTAACAGTATATAACCCCGTCCCTCCCCCCAGGGGCAGCATGAGTGTGGAGGGGGAGGGGCCTGTCACCATGGAGACCGTCAGCTCCGTCACCCTGACCCAGGACAGCGACGGCAGCATCATACTGCACTGCCCCTCACAAGGTACACACACACACACACACACACACACACACACACACACTGCACTGCCCCTCACAAGGTACACACACACACACACACACACAGTATACATATAAAATATTACTAACAAATACTGTGCATGTAATGTGTTGTAAGGGACGTCTCATCAGTCCTATGTGTGTCTGTGTCTGTGTCTGTGCGTGTCCGTCTGTGTCTGTGTGTGTGTGTGTCTGTCTGTCTGTGTGTGTGTGTGTGTGTCTGTGTGTCTGTCTGTGTGTGTGTGTGTGTGTGTGGTGTGTCTCTGTGTGTGTGTTTCTGCGTGTGTGTGTCTGTGTGTGTGTTTATGCGTGTGTGTGTGTGTGTGTGTCTGTGTGTGTGTGTGTGTGTGTGTGTGTGTGTAGATGAGGACTCGGAGCCGGTCCAGAAGAGACTCCGTCTGACCAGTGAGGAGCAGCAGGACTCACCTCCTCAGTTCTCCATGGTTACCATCCCTAGTGAGTCCACACACACACACACACACACACACACTAGGGCTGCACGATAAAGTGCGGCCATATCTCCGGCTAGGAAGGTCGTATCATCGTGCAGTTTGTTTGTACGTCTTCAGGGGACTTAGGAGCACAAATTGGCTCCCGTCTCTAGCAGCCCCACAGCCCGAGTTAAGAGTGAAAGAACTACATGAAACTTACGTTGGGTTGCTTTAAAGTCAAGCTTCAGTTTAAGATTCACTGTGTAATAGATTTAAAACATGTGATGGAGCATTACTAACCTGACTCAGATGGTTTGTTTCACATAACCATCTAGGAAAGCTCCAAGAAGCTGTTTGAAAAGGGCAGGTACTTTCAAAAATACTTGGCATTCGATGAATCTGTCTATCACCTTCGATCATGGGCTAATTTCAGAGAGCATTACCACATGATACCATCAAACTGTTAACTGCTCTAATTCTAATGCAAGGATGAGAACTTAAAAGATATGAATTGGAACAACATATTTATTTTATGGGTTTTTTAAACAGCTGTGATTTTGTTTCTCTCAACAAGTGTCCAAATGTTTTAACAATTCCAATATGAAAATAAAATAGGACCTTTCTACAAACAAGGTTATTCAATTATGGCTCAGGAGCAGCATCTAAATATTGTCATATTGCAATCAAGTTAGGCTAAATAAAGTGATAATAAAAATGTCCAGTAAAGAATAATAGGTCCTTTCTGTAAACATTGAAATAGATAAAGCAGGAAAGTATACCGTTTGCAGGCAACTCTTCAACTCAAAGTCGTAATGTATGAAGTGCACGGTGAGACTGAGACACGGCTCGGTCGTCCTGCCACTGATCGGTTGTTGTTTTTCAGCTCCGTCTTCCTACATTCCGCATACGTTTCTGGGATGCCCACATGACTAAAGTACGTGTGGGAGGGAGCCGTATATCTTTTATCCAGCGTTTGGATGAGTTTTTTTTAAACCCTTCGTTGCTCACAGTGTTAATAGACACCATGTCTTTAGCGAGGTAGTGCGTGATGGAATTGGTTATTTCACGGTGCCTTCGTGAGCCTTTTTTTTTATACGGCGTAACAGCCGCAAACGACTCTAAAACACTAGGGGCCGGTTTCAGAGACAAGGCTTAAGCCTAGTCCTGGACTAAATCACACTTTCAATGTAAAATCTCCATTGAAGATGTTTTTTAGTCTAGGATTAGGCTTAAGCCTTGTCTGTGAAACCGGCCCTAGGTTGCTTAACGTTAGACTGGGCTACGGGACTTTCACTTAACTCTCCGTTTCTGACCGTACACTCGTCATAGAGCTGCCTGTGATACTTTTTGTGCTGATACAGGTTTGTGGTGTTGCCTCTGGATGTAGCGATTGTTCCACGACAGGTTGTGCGCAACACCTTCTGTTGTTGCACATCTGTCGTCCTAAACCCGAAATACTTCCATACAACAGAAGTGCTGTTTTTGAAGCGATTTATCCACACCATTAATGTTGCTAGCTACTGAAACGTCTTCACAGATTCACACGTGGGCGTTTCACGTGCAGTGTTGTTGGTGTTGTTGGGCGTGTACGTTCATTGACGTTGAATCCGACATGCTGTATAACGTATCCCAAATCGCAGTCTTTGCGATTTGCTAATCGCATCATCTCAAATCGCGATCTCGATTTAAAATCGATTAATCGTGCAGCCCTAACACACACACACACATATGTACTTTACACTCCTGCATAAATCTGTTTTGTGGGTAGATTGTTGACAGTTTATTTATACTCACTGTAATACCCTCTACTGTCTACATAATTAGATTAGATTAGATTCAGCTTTACTGAAATTATAGTCTAGTCTACATAGTCCTTTGTACCATGACACTATTTGCATATCTTCAAATCTATATTATATCTATATTTACTATCTACTAGATGGCAAACTACATGTTGTTGTCTTGTACTTGTACTCTATCAATAACATCTGATCTGATGTACATAGACACCATGTTCACCCACTCACCTAGACCGGACACACCCACCACAGTTATGTGTTAGACAACACACACACACACACACACACACACACACACACACACACACACACACACCCTACCACACCCACACACACACACACCCTGAGTGTTCCAGTTGGCTGACGGGTTGTGATGTCACCCACAGTGTCGGAGAACGATGAGAGCTTCGAGGTTACCATGACCGCCACGGCTGACAGTGACATCACAGAGGAGGGCGTGGCCCAGATTCAGGTACCTGGCGAGCTTCTCCTCTTTCCTCCTCT
>NC_137678.1:18476748-18484248 GCF_963989245.1 Nansenia antarctica
CCGCGCGCCACATATAATCCGCCCATCCTGCCGCACTGATGTTGAGATCTCTGCATTGCTGCCTGAGATCCTGTGCGGCAGGCACAAATACTATGAATGACGTAGATGTGAGTATGTAGTGCGTTCACACTGCATAGTATGTGAAATTTGTGTACGTGAGAAATGCCTGGATGTGTACTAGATTAGCCAGAATTTATGAGTATGCACCGTGAGGATACTTTTCATACTCAACTGCCCCAGTTGTGTCCTACAAACTCTAGCTAGCTCGCAGTAAAGGTATCTAACTGACCTAACTTAGCTAGCTAACGTTAGCCTACAGAAGTGGAAAACAAACGTCAGATCAGATATTTAAACGTGTTATTTTTATAAACTGACCACATTTTGGGAATATACTTGGTTACTTTCTCACCTGAAAACATATTAAAAGTTAATAAAATTACAGCTTTTAGCCCATGGAGGTTTAGCCTGCTGTAAAATCCCCGCTGCCAGCCGGTGCGAAATGCATTCTGGGATACTGAGATGCATACTTCAGTGAACACCGTTGTGAAGAACAGTCGGCTGGTAATGGCATACTTATTATGAATTTAGTAGGCAGTATACAGTATATACTCATTGAATATGTAGGAGGCAGTATGCTAGTATACCATTTTGAACACAGCCACCGTGTTTACTGAGGCTTAACCCAACTGACAAAGAATTCCGGAACACTCACCACCTACAGGGCCCTATTATACACTTTATCAATAAGACGAGGCGGTAGATCTAAACTTAAGACGTGGAGGCGTGGTCAAGGCCACTTTGCTATTATGCGTGCGGTAGTGGGCGCCTAAAACCCGGCGCTAAGCAAAGAAATTAGTCATGGGTGTGTTTTGGGCGTCCTCTCAATCAACCCAATCAGCGTGCCAGGTGCCATTCCCTTTAAGAACCGGCTGCGTTGAGTCTTTAGCGCTATGCTATTATGGAAGTCCTAAGAAGGAGGTCAGCGCGCTTCTCTGCAGAAGAAAGTAACAAGCTCGTGCATGATGTCAGTTACTGCCTGACGGGTGAAGCGCAGCTCATACAAGCATTGAGTTGCATCTTGTAAGAAATGCGCTATACAAATAAAATTTGATTTGATTTGATTTGATGATACAAGCATTGCTGCTCTGTAAACAGAATAAAAGAATATATATAGGCTATATTATACATATTTTAATAATAGGCTATAATATAATTGTAATTGCAATATATTATAGCATTATTAACAGTTGGATCACCAATTGAAAGCGCTAAAATGCTTAGATCACGAATCCAGGATTGATTTGAGATTTGGCCTATGTCAGCCCGAGGTAACAAAGTCGTTGCCGGTATATGCGCTCGGCGCGCCGTCTTCGTCTATCATAATTCCTTCCTAGGATATATTCCATTGTTCTCTCTCTCTGGCTTTACATTTGCCAGTGGTGGCATTTATACTGTGACCGTAATTGACGTCTTGCCGTGGAGCCACGTGCGTGTTCATGTGTGCCCACATGCATGCGCAAACCGCGGAGGCGCGCTCGTGTTTCAAAACGTGCATGAAGTCTAAACTTAAGAACTTTTCAAACCACTTCTTAGCGCTAGGAGCAAAGTCAAATCGCATAATAGCAGGGGCGCCTAGTGCACTTCATTAACATATGAACACTCCCACAATGAGCAATATATGCACGGGAGTTTTACGTCTTATGTGTGGGCGCCTATCGACACCTGCATAATAGCAGTAGCGCGTATGAAGCGCATAATAAGGGTGGCGGTAGGTCTTAACCTGGCGGTGCGTCTTAATTAAGACTTAAGACAGCAAGTTAAGAAGTGCATAATAGGGCCCACAGTGTCTTATGTGGTATCTACCTAGCAACAACACTTTGATACAAAATGAAGCATCTTAATTTAAGCATTTCTGGAGAGTAAAGTCTCCCTTGGCAGTCTAGAATGTTGACAATGTGGGCAACTTTATTCACCCTCGGTGATAAATGAATGAATCACTCATTCACAGGTGTCAGGTAACAGGGACTTTATTCATCAGGTGTTGATGTTTGATATGCAGTGATGATAAAACCACCAAAGAAACAGACCATTAGACAAACTTATAATATCATGTACAGAAGATGTCTATCATATTACAATCACAGTCACCCTTATTAAACAGTTTTTAAGCATATCTGATTCCCTTTAAATCAATAACATTATTATCAAACGTACATTCTGTTAAATGTAATTGCGTCACACACATGCATAGACTGAGGAACAACTTATGTTTTTGTTTTAATAAGACAGACAGCCGAGTCTGCTACCTCACCATCACCATTCTAAAGCTCTGGGACCTGTACTAGACTGATTATTAATGTGATCAATGGATTTGATCAGTCCAAGTGAATTTAATTGTCTGAACATCCTCAATTTCACTCTGTACACACCCAGTATTCATTACACTCAAAATACCCCAAAATACATTACAATAATAACTAGCTAATTATGAAAATACAGTATGAGAACATCTGGTTTATAATAATTTGAGTCATATCTTCTTATGAGGCTGGAGAAGCTAGGCTGTATCTTACATTGCTGCTGCATATTCACCATCTCTAGCAGATACACTGATAGCACAAATGATATGATAATAAATGATAACCAGATCAGAAATTACTCTGTGTGGGGAATTATACCATAACCTTCCCTAATGACTGACTAGATAATTATAATTCTAAAGGTGCTTATTTTACTGCTCAGTCAGGGTTAAAGGTTGAAAATCAGTCAGTGTGATTGACAGGAGAGATGATCAGAGGGGCAGAGTTTTTACCACCATCATTCATCTCAGGGCTGAAGTGTGGATAGAGTTTCTCAGTGAAGGTGCAGCCAGTGAAAGAGTAGATCAGAGACCTGGCCTCCACATCATAAAAGGAGACCTGGCCCTCCTCATAATCCACAAACACCCCCACCTTCTGGGGCTTCTCTCTCAGGGACAGGGGGACAGCAGGGCCAGCGAGTGCCATGTACTCATTTCCATTCCTCAACCAGACAGTCCAGTATCCATTCCTAGGGTTCAGTGTTATCTGCCCCTTCCTGTTGATGGACTCTCTGGCCACTCCTACAGCCCAGTCAGTCTTCTCCTTCACCTCCACTTCATAATAAAACCTCCCTGAGGAGAAACCCTCCTTTCCTAAAACATTGGTACACAAGGAAAACCTCTCTGTGTTATCAGGGAGATTCTTACTTGTGTCTCCGTCTCTAACTTGTTTCCCATCCTCAGACAGAATGAGATTGGGATGTGCTGTATCAGGGTCCAGAGTAACGTCCACTGCATACTGCTGAATCATCTTCAGCTCAGCATCACACAACTTCTTCACTTCACTCGTAAGTGTCTCCTCTAGCTGAGACACAGCTCTCCTCACAGTCCCCACATAGAGATCACTGTGAACCCTGACCTCAGACCAGTCCTTGGTGTGTGGAGGGGTGGACAGGGATGGGAAGCTCTGGAGGAGGTGGAGGTGGTCCTCAATGTGTGAGAGCTGCTCCAGCTCAGTGCTTCTCCTCTTTAGCTCAGTGATTTCCTGCTCCAGCTCTTTAATCAGCCCTTCAGCCCGCCTCTCTGCTGCTTTCTGCTTCTCCTCGATCACGTCAAGGAGCTCAGCCTGGCTTCTCTTCATGGAGTCCACCAGAGCAGTGAAGACCTGTACGCTGTCTGCTTTCTCCTTCTCTGCATCTTTCTTACTAAGATCTACTGAGTGTTTGATCTCTGAAACCTTCTGCAGTCGCTCCTGGATCATCTGCTGAACATCTGCCTCTGTCTTCCCCAGCTGAGCCTTCCTCTCTCCATACTCCTCCTCTATGGGGACGGTGTCATTAGTCTTGTGGTCCGATTTCATGCACAGCAAACACACACACATTTCATCACTCCTACAGAACAGCTCCAGGAGTCTGTCATGCTTCTTACACATCCTGTCTTCCAGGTTCTCCTCAGGGTCGATCAGCTTGTGTCTCTTTAAGACTGCGACTCTCTGATGAGGCTCCAGGTGAGTGTCACAGTAAGAGGTCAGACACACCAGGCAGGACTTCAGAGCCTTGAGCTTCGTCCCAGTGCAGATGTCACAGGACACTTCTCTAGGTTTGACAGGTGTGTCTGGGGCTGGGCTGCTGGTTGCCTTCACTTCAACTGACTTCCTAAACTGAGCGGAGATGAAAGTATTGACAAAGAGATCTGGTCTCTTATCAAATGTTTTTTTACACATTGGACACTGACACAGGTCATTGCTGTCCCAGTACTTTCGGATACAGGCCATGCAGAAGCTGTGTCCACATGGAGTAGAGACAAGGTCAGTGAACACATCCAGACAGACAGAACACAGGAACTGCTCCTCAGACAGGAGACTGCTGGAGGAAGCCATATCTAGAGAGACCAGAGGTGACACCATAAAGCATTTCCTGGAATCAATCAGATCTCGATAGTTTGAACTATGGAGCTGTCAAGACTGTCTTATGAGATTATACAGCAACCAATAATGATACAATTATAATGAATCACATAGAAAATAGTCCTTCAAACAAATCAAGATGTTTTACATACTGAACTGTCTATAAAAAAACTGGGACAGAGTGAACACAATAGTTTATCTTCACTTGTTCATATAAGTCCTTCAACTCACCTGTCTGTGATTCTGTGGACGCTGTCTCTGTCCTTTATACTGTATGTGTGATAGATGTCTGTTTGAGGACGATATCTGAGTTTGAGAGTCTGCCCTTGTGTACGATACACTTTACGTCTCTACACAGTTTAGTTTCATTTCAGCAAACTGACGTTGAAATGCTCCTCCCCTCCCAATCCAGCTCTTCTCCCTGGAACAGAGTTAACCCTTTACAGGGCTGATCTGTTTCTAACATGTGGTTTTACAGATACGCTCTTCTTACCTATCATTTCCAATCATCATATTGTTTCCAGTCAGTATAAACTGTAATCAGAATAATATTTGTGATCAGGACTAAGGTTGCTACAGAGTAAGCACTTTCTCTGGCATGGATCACCATGTTTGATGCCACTTAAACACTCTCTGTCTCAGGTGCCAGGTATGAACAGTAACCAGGAGAGTTTATCAGGTCATAGGTGCTACAGAGTAAAGTCTTTCTCTGCCACAGATCACAGTGTTTAATGAGGCTTAACCCACCAACTGACAATGAATTCTGGAACCTTCTGTTAAATGTAATTACATCACACATAGACTGAGGGACAACTTGTGTTTTTGTTTTAATAAGACAGACAGCCGAGTCTGCTACCTCACCATCACCATTCTAAAGCTCTGGGACCTGTACTAGACTGATTATTAATGTGATCAATGGATTTGTGTGTGTGTGTGTGTGTGTGTGTGTGTGTGTGTGTGTGTGTGTGTGTGTGTGCAGGCTCAGACAGAGACATGGTAATGTGTGTGTGTGTGTGTGTGTGTGTGTGTGTGTGTGTGTGTGTGTGTAGGCTGAGACAGAGACATGGTAATGACTGTGTGTGTGTGTGTGTGTGTGTGTGTGTGTGTGTGTAGGCTGAGACAGAGACATGGTAATGACTGTGTGTGTGTGTGTGTGTGTGTGTGTGTGTGTGTGTGTAGGCTGAGACAGAGACATGGTAATGACTGTGTGTGTGTGTTTGTGTGTGTGTGTGTGTGTGTGTAGGCTCAGACAGAGCACATGGTAATGACTGTGTGTGTGTGTGTGTGTGTGTGTGTGTGTGTGTGTGTGTGTGTGTGTGTGTGTTTAGGCTCAGACAGAGACATGGTAATGACTGGGCGACCATCGGAGCAGCTCTGGGACGCAGCGCCTCGTCTGTCAAAGACCGCTGTCGCCTGATGAAGGACACCTGCAACACAGGTACACACACACACACACCTGCAACACAGGTACACACACACACCTGCAACACATGTACACACACACACACACACCTGCAACACAGGTACACACACACACACACACACACACACACACACCTGCAACACAGGTACACACACACCTGCAACACAGGTACACACACACACACACCTGCAACACAGGTACACACACACACACCTGCAACACAGGTACACACACACACACCTGCAACACAGGTACACACACACACACACACCTGCAACACAGGTACACACACACACACACCTGCAACACAGGTACACACACACACACACCTGCAACACAGGTACACACACACACACACTTGCAACACAGGTACACACACACACACACACCTGCAACACAGGTACACACACACACACCTGCAACACAGGTACACACACACACTCCTACAACACAGGTACACACACACACACACACACACCTGCAACACAGGTACACACACACACACACACACACCTGCAACACAGGTACACACATACACCTGTAACACAGGTACACACACACACACACACACCTGTAACACAGGTACACACACACACACACCTGCAACACAGGTACACACACACACACCTGTAACACAGGTATACACACACACCTGCAACACAGGTACACACACACACACACACACACACACACACACACCTGTAACACAGGTACACACACACACACACACACACCTGTAACACAGGTACACACACACACACACACCTGTAACACAGGTACACACACACACACACACACACACACACCTGTACCTGTGCCCCCCAGGTAAGTGGAGTGAGGAGGAGGAGCGTCGCCTGGCGGAGGTGGTGTACGACCTGGCGGGCGTGGCGCCGGGCGTGGCCGTCACAGGGGGCGTGTCCTGGGCGGGCGTGGCTGAGCTGGTCGCTACGCGCTCAGAGAAGCAGTGTCGCTCCAAGTGGCTCAACTACCTCAACTGGAAACACAGCGGAGGCACGGAGTGGACCAAGGAGGACGACCTCAACCTGGTACACAGGTAGGGGTGGGGGTCCATAGGTAGGGGGGGGGGGGGGACCTGGTACACAGGTAGGGGGGGGGGAGGGGTCCACAGGTAGGTGTGTGTGTGTGGAACTCATGGTACACAGTTGTGTTTCTCCATGAAGGCTGGTGGAGTTAGACCTGCAGAGGACCTGCAGAGGACATGCAGATGAATTCAATTAAAATGACGTGGGGTTCCCCAGGGATCGATCCTTGGCCCCCTTCTATTCAATCTCTACATGCTTCCATTGGGACACATCATAAAAAAGAACTAAATTGCCCACACGTGTGTGTGTGTGTGTGTTCCAGGATCGCAGAGCTGGAGGTGGAGGATGAGAACGACCTGGTGTGGGAGGAGTTAGCGGGGGGGTGGAGCTCCGTGAGGTCACCTCAGTGGCTGCGTTCTAAGTGGTGGAGCATCAAGAGGCTGGTGGCCAATCACAAGGAGCTGCCCTTCAACGGTACCGCCCCCCCGCAGCTCTCAGCCAATGATATGATGCGTTTTTGTGTGACTGTATGCCAATTTTGTGTGCCTATCAAATATTGCAATACTCATTGTTTAACCTTAAACATACTTTAAGTGTGCCCACTCTCAGT
>NC_137678.1:18491748-18494248 GCF_963989245.1 Nansenia antarctica
CAGGGTTCCCGGTTCGATTCGGGCCGCGCACATGTCCTGCTTGTCATCCCCCGCCTCTCTCTCTCACCCATCCTTCCTGTCAATCTCTCCTGTCTCTATCCTCCTCTCTCTCTCACCCATCCTTCCTGTCAATCTCTACTGTCTCTATCCTCCTCTCTCTCTCTCTCTCTCTCTCTCTCACCCATCCTTCCTGTCAATCTCTCCTGTCTCTATCCTCCTCTCTCTCTCACCCATCCTTCCTGTCAATCTCTCCTGTCTCTATCCTCCTCTCTCTCTCACCCATCCTTCCTGTCAATCTCTACTGTCTCTATCCTCCTCTCTCTCTCTCTCTCTCGCTCACCCATCCTCCCTGTCAGTCTCTACTGTCTCTATCCTCCTCTCTCTCTCACCCATCCTTCCTGTCAATCTCTACTGTCTCTATCCTCCTCTCTCTCTCTCTCTCGCTCACCCATCCTTCCTGTCAGTCTCTACTGTCTCTATCCTCCTCTCTCTCTCACCCATCCTTCCTGTCAATCTCTACTGTCTCTATCAATAAAAAGAAAAATACGAGTGGGACTGCCCCACACGGGGAAAAAAAGGCGTCTCACAGCTACATCTACAGGTCTGGGTACAGGTGGTCTGTTACTCACCAGGACCAGCAGAGATGTCAGGCCACCCACCACCAGGTTGATGACTCTGTCCTGGAGGGAGAACACACACCTGTCAACACACACCACACTCACACTCACACTCACGAGACACACACACACACACACACGAGACACACACACACAAACACACGAGACACACACACGAGACACACAAACACACACACACACGAGACACACAAGAGACACACACGAGACACACACACTCTCACACACACACGTCCAGGTCTTACCCGGGCCGAGGTTTCTCCGAACAGCGGTCTGTTGTCCAGGCCTCCGCTGGTGCCGTAGGTCCGGGTGGTGAAGTCGTCCATGGCGGCGGAGAGAGCGCTCAGCAGCACCCCCTCATGGTCGCACGGCGGTACTGCATGTCAGAGCCTCCACAGGGGGCAGGGGGCAGGGACAAACTGAGGAGGAAACAACAGCGGCAGCAGCCAACCAGAAGAGGGCATCCAATGAACAGCAGCCAACCAGGGCCCTGACCTGTAGGAAGTCAGAGGAACAGACAGAGAGGGCATCATCCAATGAGAGTCTGACCCCGCCCTCTAAAAGCCCTCCTAAGAACCATACTGTCTGTGATGGTTCGCGGCTGTGGCTCAGCCGGTAGAGCCGGCGTCTAACGGTCGCAAAAATTCGCAGCGGTGGCCTGCGTGTCGAAGTGTCCTTCAGCAAGGCACTGAACCCCTAATTGCTCCAGGGTCGCCTATAATGGCTCTATAATGGCCCGTTGCCTAGACACCCCCTCTAGAGCATGAATGCATTTCGTTGTACTCTGTGGAATGCCAAACTTTGAATTGACCCCTTTCCCTTTCTTCAGCTTGACTCAGTTCTTGTGTTTGTTTTAATTAATTAATTAATTAATTAATTTTGCCATTTAGCAGACGCTTTTAATCCAAAGCGACTTACAATTACGAATTACAGGGACATTCCCCCTGGAGTAACTGAGGGCTAAGTGCCTTACTCAAGGGCACACTAGTAGTGGTGTGGTTTCAGGCGGGATTTGAACTCACAACCTTCCGATCACAAGTCCAACTCACTAGACCACCACTACCCACTAGTAGTTTAATCCACCAGGGGGAGTCAGAGAGCAGGATGGGGTACGGGGGAGATGCGGGGTGTGGCCCACGGTAGTAACACAGTCAGTCAGTCAGCCTAATACAGTCTGTTTCCTCTCCACAGGAGCCTTCAGAGAAACAGGGGTGCATTACAACATCCTTCAACATCATCCTCATCATCATCACACGTCTGTTGTGGCCTCCTGACAGGGGATTAGAAGTGATATTTTTGTAGAACACTAGGCTAGAACACTAGACTAGAACACTAGACTAGAACACTAGGCTAGAACACTAGGCTAGAACACTAGACTCTCCCGCCTTCCTTCTGTCTGAGTTCTCACCGCACCACAGATCCATAAATAACCTGCCAGAGCTCTGAGCCGTGAAGAGAGAAGCGAGAAACACAGAGCTGCTTCCTCTTGTGACAGACAGCTGCAATCTAGGAGGTCAGCAGCAACTGGAATACAGCAGCGACAACAAAAAAAACACACACACACACACACACACACACACACAAACCCACTGAGCTAGCTGATGTCAGCAGAACAGAACAAGGCCCCCCTTCATAGCTCAGATCCACTGGCCTCAGGATATGTCTCCATGCAGCCTTGTGATGACAGGTTACTTAAGAGTCAAGATATTCCAGCAACTAATCATGTGGAAGACTAAAGGCTACACTACAAGAGAGAGACCTAGGTCAGAGAGAGGTCATCATCACCCAATCCCCTGTCAAAACGATGAATGGAGTGTGGCCTGGGGTGGTCCGGTGGTCTAGCACCATGGCCTGGGGTGGTCCGG
>NC_137678.1:18499248-18591748 GCF_963989245.1 Nansenia antarctica
AATATTTGTTTTTATTTATTTAGGCCCTGAACACAGCAAAGACCTAGGTTCTAGGCCCTGGACAATCTAGACAATTTGATGGCAGCTACTAGATTGTAATCAAGTGCAATACTGAAACACAACTGTGAACATTTCAAACCTGCAAACTGCGACACTTTAAATGAATGTGCAATAACACTATGTGCAATATGACAACCCTCGGGTACATAAGGTTCAGAGATAGGAAATGTTAGAATAGGTATAGCATAGCATAGAGTACAGCACAGTGTTTTATTTGTATAGTATAGTATAGTGGATAGTGTACATAGCCTTTATTTATGTAAACCAGCTCTTTTCCCTTTTTTTTTTCCTTTTTTTTTTTTCCTAGCACCAGGGGAGCCCCCCCCTCCCAAATTTCGTTGTTTGGTACCTGTACTGTATCAATGACAATAAAGACCATTCATTCATTCATTCATTCATTCATTCATTCATTCATTCATTCATTCATTCATTTAGAATAAGTCCAAATTTTCTCCAGCCAGGGAACTTCAGGGACATACAAACACACCGAAATCACACAGTCATTGAGTTGTACATTCAATTAAAATACAATAACATAGTTAAAAGAGGACACTTGTACTGCAACCTAATAGGCGTACAATAAGGTAGATTCATGAGTAGCTATATTCCGATAATTACAGATAGTTTGGCTAGGTAGAAAACGTGCCAACTGGTAGACCACCACATCAAATAATAGCAGTAGAGCAGTATATAGGTAGCTTATATATACTTTGACGAATTTAGTTGATTAAGATATATGCAATACATATTACTGTGTAACTTACAGCTCTATCCATGTTGTCGAAGAGTTAGCTTGTCCTTGTTGCCTAGCAACTCCATAGCTTCTTCTTCTTCGGTGGTTCTGGCTTCGGTTGCAGAGCACCACAGAAGAAGAATTAATAGAATAATAATAATAATAAAAAAAGATTTAAAAGAATTTGGGGCCCATTCATAAAATATCTGAGAGACAAGGACTTGTCACATTTGCTGGACGAATCTGGGGAAGAACAATTCTAGACTCTGTAATAAGCCGTTTGAACAGGTGTTGTGGATTGACCAGGAGTAGTGTAGGAGTTGGATATAATTAATGTATCTATTCAGTGGTGGGCCGTCAGGGCCAGCAAGGCCTTCTCTGCTGGCCTAAACATCATCAGAATATTTAATTTTGATATATTTTTTCCACAAATATGTATTAAATTATTCCCTTAGTCTATTCTCTTCATTTCATAGCTTTCCGCGAGTACAGATTGTAATTTAAAGTGAGCGAGAAAAGTCTCTTCATTGTTTAGCTTAACCACATGCTCTGCCTGTTTTATGGACTGTTTTATGGACTGTGAGAACAGACCAGTGATGCCGGTAACGCGATACTAAGTATCGCGATACTCTAATCTGATTACTTTTCCCAGTAACGAGTATTCTATCGCGATACTATTTCCAAATCAGTAATCTGATTAAAGTTACTTATTCGAGTGACTGTGCGTTACTATTGCGTTACTACCTCATAACTTAGGCTAAATGCAGTATTTCTTTGTAATGTTCGATAGTAAACAAACATTTATTGCTTTTCTCGCGTCTTGGGGAGTGACGTCAGTGATCACGTTTTCAACACGAGGTGCAGCAGAATCGCTCACGTGTATCACCACGCTGATTGCACAGTGTAAACAGAAGCGTATAATGGAGCGAGAACAGAGATATGCGTTAAATAGCTGGAAATATAGGGATTATTTTGAGTTTGTGTCAGCAAAGGATGACAAGAACATAAATGTTCGTTGTACACTCTGTGCTGGAAAGAAAATATTGTCCTGTGGTAAAACCACAACATCAAATTTAAAGAAACATTTGGAATCTCTGCACAGCACAGTCAAGCTCGCGGAGAAAGTCCCAGAGACCGCGGCCTCGACTTCTGCGGGAGGTCCCACACCGCTCAAGCAACAAAAGCTGGACTTCAGTAGGCCTACAAAATCACAACCTGTAAGTGTGGGAGAGTTGAATAAATTGGTCGGGCGGTATGTTGTAGAGGAAATGCTGCCCATAAACACAGTTGACTCGCCCTCTTTCCGTGCCATCATTAACAAGATCCCCACTACTACCAATGCCGAGCTACCTCACAGAACATCTTTTTCTTCGTACTTGGAGAAGGAGTATGCAGAGATGGAAAAACATCTGAAGGCTGCGCTGAACGAGGTCGACTATGTGTCAACTACAGCGGACATTTGGACAGCTAACAATAGGAGCTATATGGGAGTAACGCTCCACTGGATTAGTAGATCCACATTAGACCGCAACAAGGCTGCATTGGCGTGTAGGAGAATCCGCGGTAGACACACGTATGATGTTATTGGTGCAGAAATCGAAAACATTCACTCTTCATATGGACTAATCAACAAAGTAGTAGCAACAGTGACAGATAATGGATCTAACTTTGTCAAGGCATTTCAAGTCTATCAGCCTGCTGTCACAGAGTCCGATGATGAGACGGTGGAGGAGGCCACGGATGATGTCACTTTTTTAGATGTGTCAGAAATCCTATCAGCTGAGGATGATAGTGATGGCCAGCTGATTCTTCCCCCGCACCAAAGGTGTGCTTCACATACCCTCAACCTTATTTCTACAAGTGATGTGGAGAAGTACATCACTTCCAAACCAGAGAGCAAGGCTGTGTATAGGAGCAGCACAGCAAAATGCACAGCTCTCTGGACGAAAGCAAGCCGATCTACCGTTGCGTCAGAAACGGTGGAGGAGGTTAACAAAAGAAAGCTCCTGGTACCGACATCCACAAGGTGGAATTCCTTTTACGAAGCCATAAAGAGAATCGCAGAAATCCCCATGAATGAGCTGACTACTCTGTGCAACAAGCTGGGAGTGAAGTGCTTCAAAGACCAGGAGTACCAGTACCTGCATGAGTACTGTACCGTCATGAAGCCTCTAACTATAGCACTGGATATCCTACAAGGTGACTGTCCGTATGGGACTTTACTGCCCACACTTGAAGTCCTGATGCAGAAGACCCTTGCTGTGAAAGACACCCTATCCAAGATGACTGCAGGCCTTCCAGATGCCATAGTGCAGGTATGCTATGTTGTTCCATCTTAAAGATAAATAAATACATTTTCATTGCACTATTCATGAACATGGAGCAGAGTCACACCATACTGCAGTATGTAGGTTGTCAGTTGCACAAACTAATTGCATACATAATTAGTAAATAAAGGTATAAATAATAGACCTTATAGGCTACAACTAGATAATAATAAACATATCAAATTATATCTTTCAGGCTATCCAGACTCGTTTTGCCAGTGTGCTGGACAACAAAGATGCCCTTCTCGCAGCTGCTAGTTGTCCAAAATTCAAACTCCGATGGCTGAGAGATGAAGGTAGGAGGGAGCAAGTAAAGGAGCTTCTCACAGCAGAATGTCGCAAAACTGCTCCTGCAGCACAGAGCCCTGCCAGTGTACCCACCACGACTGCCAACCAAGGCGAGATGGACTTTTTTGCTTTTGAGGCGGAGCCAGAGGAGACCTACTCGGCAGAAAAGGAAGTCATGGACTACTTGAGGTCAGGGCATGAGCTTCAGATTCTGAATCAGTATCCAAACATTAAGAACATTTTCTTGAAGTATAACACTCCAACCCCATCTAGCGCTCCTGTAGAGCGGCTCTTTAGTCTGGGAGGTTTGGTGCTCACGCCTAGAAGGAACAGACTTTCTGACAAGAGGTTTGAGAAGCTTCTGTTAATGAGATACAACCACTGGTTTACTCGCCCCTTTCCACTGTTTCACTCATAGTGTGTTCATGGCCTCCATAGCGTGTTCATGGCCTCCATAGCGTGTTCATGGCCTCCATAGCGTGTTCATGGCCTCCTTCCAGTCTTGACAGCTGAGTTCACTCTTCATTGATAAACTCAGACTCACCCAGTTTAGGATTAGGATTATATTAGGATCATATCTGAATGGTCAGGGTAGGTTTTAGGTTTTGTGAAACCACTCCTTGCTAGTTACTGTGTTAAATAAAGATTATATTTATTTTATTGTTTAAAAACAAGTATTTATGTTGGGTGAGGCAAAGAAAGACTCTTTATTTTGTTGTTTTAAGTTATTGTTTAAAGTTTAATTATGTAATTTAAGTTACTGTTAAAATAAAGTGAGTTTTGGCAAAACCAGTTTTCATTTTTATGTTGCGGGGGGGGGGGGGGGGGGGGTCGGGTGCCTAGGCAGCTGCCAATAGTAACTAAAAAAGTAACTAGTAATCTAACTTAGTTACTTTTTAAATCAAGTAATCAGTAAAGTAACTAGATTACTTTTTAAAGGAGTAATCAGTAATCAGTAATCAGAATACTTTTTCAAAGTAACTGTGGCAACACTGGAACAGACGTGATAACAAAATAGCATGGAATTGTCAAAAACATAATGGCTGGCTGCGTTCGTAAATTCGCTATGGAAATCTGATCAGCACTCATGGAATGCCTCTTGTCCAATCAAATTACTTAGTCCCTTGATGACGTTGAACCGAGCGCGGGCTCGGTGAGGTGTCAATCAAATCAGGTTCACGTCAGGTCACGTCTTTTTTTTTAAATGACAATTGTGGCAGTAGCAGTGTCAGTGGCAGTCGTGAGGTAGGTAGCTAGCTAGCAAGAAATCAAATCAGTGAGGTAAATCTGACTTATAAATCGGCCTTTATCGTGGGGGAGACATTTGTTTTCACGATGTCAAATATTTCAAGACCACTTGACTTGTCGTCCAAAGCTCCGCGGAAGCCCAGCGGGGACAGACGCTACGTTTTCCCGCACAGGAACGACGACGAGACGACGCCTCTTCACATGATGAATCTCAGTAAGTGTGGATCATTTTCGGCGAAACTTCCGAGGTTATTTGAGTGGTGTGGAAGTGATTTGAGTGGTGTGCGATTGCGATATCATTTTTTTTTAAAGTTTGATTGTTATAACACTGACTTCAAACATCCACTATCAAGTCAAGGCGCTATTTGGCGCCATTGTACTTTTTGAATAATGTCATTGCCCCAGTACTTTTACTCGATGGGGGGGATTTCTGCATGCCAACCAAAATGAAAACTATGAGGAAAATGAATTATATTGCTTTATTTTATTTTGTTAAAAACCGAGTTACAATCAGTACATTTGTCTCAGTAAGGCCCAATCCCGATTCCCTTTTCTACCCCTATGGCTGGCCAAGGCCTTCTAACAGAGCCACAAGCCATAGGGTGGGACAGCGTCATCAAGACGTAAGACGTAAGACGTAAGACGTAAGACGTAAGACGGTAAGACGTCATCAGGAGTATCGTAGAAAAGCATTGACGCTCGCGACTCATTCACAACTTCACTTTTACCGCTATCAATCGATCAAACAAGTCATCAAATAAAAAAGAACAATGCTTCATTATCAGACCATGACAGAATAACGGCGCTCTAACCTGTATGAAACCTGTGCTCCTACCCTGCTAGTCTGCACTGATTTAGGACAACAGTGTAACAACTTCGCGGCTGAACTTTAGTTAAATTTACGGCGTCATATACCATCAATGGGAAACATGGAAAAATGCATGACATCCATATTTAATTTTATGACGTTCCGAAATCCGAAGTGACAGGAACGCTGGAGAAACAGCCGCTGTCCACTGCATTCATTAACTACATGTCCTTGACGAGTCTCCCGCTCACTGCCTTCCATCAAAAATGTCACATCCATCAATAATATTACATAACAACTGCTCGGATTAGATTGCGAGTTGTTTTGGTATGCCGCAATACAATTTATACCACCAAGGGGGGGGGGATTCGCGCCTATCATGCACATATCAGCCTGTGGATAGAAAACTTTAGATTTCTAGATTTCATGATTGTACATCTCTGAAATGTTAATCGCGCACATTTCTATGGGTCAGTTGCCGGGTCAGAGGATCAGGGTGACTGTCAGCAGATAAGACAAACGCGCAGATATGTGGAAGTGATCAGGCATATAACAGCGATTTTTTTTATTATGCTTGTTATAAAGAAAAGGTCTAATGCATTGTAATGACATTAAACGAACGTTTGATAGATAACTTAACATATGTACCATCATCCGCTGTCAAACGCCACAGGTAATAATTGATTTATGATTGTACATCACTGAAATGCTCGACTGTCATGCAGCCTGTAACGTTAGACACACAGCACATCGGCATAATAACGTTTTGTTGTTATTGTGCTTGTTATAAAGAAAAGGTCTATATGCATTTAAATGAATGATACAACCCATTAATAATATTACATAATAACAACTGCTCAGATTAGATTGCGGGTGCCGCTACATGGAAATAGGTAAAAATGTGCATCGTGTACAAGTCAGCCGAACGTTTGACAGATAACTTTACATATGTGTACCATCATCCGCTGTCAAACGCCACAGGTAATAATTGATTTATGATTGTACATCTCTGAAATGCTCGACTGTCATGCAGCGGTGCGTTACTGTAACGTTAGACACAGCACCGACATAAAAGCGATTTTTTTTTGGTTATGCTTGTTATAAAAGGTCTATAATGCATTGTAATGACATTAAACTAAGATAATAAGATGGTTATCATTTAAAAAATCTTTATTAATAAGTAATTACAGAGAAAGTAAAATGACATTTCCGCATTGAATAGAGCGACATAAGATTTCTGTAGATGATTCGCAATGCATCGTGGAATCAAGGGGTAGCGTACCCCTATGGCTTCGAAGCTAGTCTGGTCCTGGAATCGCTCGAAACGAAGTCATAGTTAGCCCTCGAAATGAAGCCATGGCTCGATGAAATATGAATTGGGACAGCCCTCCCCCTAAACGTGAACGCGCAAATCAAGCCATAGGGGTGAATTGGGATTGGCCCTAAGAGAGAGACACTCATCATTGTGAGTAAAACCATCGATAAGAACAAGACAAGAGCCAGCCACGCAGTCAGGGTGTTAGAGAAAACTGTATTTTCTAAAAACGCTTTATCAAATTATTATTGTTATTTGTTATAGATGTACATGAACATGACCAATGAATCCTATTGTGCTCAGGGGCAGACGGGGGTCACAGCAGCGGGGACAGACGCTACGTTTTCCCGCACAGGAACGATGAGATGACGCCTCTTATGATGAATCTCAGTGGATCATTTTCTGAGGGGAAACTTCCGAGGTTATTTGAGTGGTGTGCGATATCATTTTTTAAAAGTTTGATAACACTGACTTCAAGTTCAAACATCCACTATCAAGTCAAGTTAGCTTGCAACATCTCAGGCCAGGAGGGTATAGTTCATTTTGGCGCCATTGTACTTTTTAAACTCGATGGGGGGGATTTCTGCATGCCAACCAAAATGAAATTACTATGAGGAAAATGAATGATTGCTTTATTTTAATTTTTAAAAAACCGAGTTACAATAAGGCCCAATCCCGATTGTCTTTTCTACCCCTATGGCTCGTTTTCGAGTGTCACTCGATTCGAAGGCAAGGCCTTCGAATACGTCACAAGCCCTACCCCTTGAAATCAAAGCCCTGTGAATTGGGACAGCCCTTCACGGCGCCTACGTCATCACGCGGTACGGTTGACGCGTTGTGTTGCCGGCGAATTCTCACATCTCGCAATGCCTTCTTCAGCTGTGTTTATTTCTGTTGCGTGTGCTATAAGCATCTATTTTCGTTTGTTATCAACACACTGTAGTGTTTAGACGTTCCTTTTTTAGTCTCTTCCGTCAGCGATGTCTTTTTTGTGGACATATGACAATGAATTTAATGACAATGAATGACTCCAACCAAAACAACCAGTCCATCAATAGTCATAAAGCGTTGTCCAAAAATCACGTTACCAAGCGCCTTTCTCAGAACAATTCGTCGTCTAGAATCCAAAAATCAATCCATCATAGTGGTGGTCAAGAACGTGGAAAGAGGATCTCTTGGGGATGCGGCCACATTTGCCCGTGAAGGAGAGATGACAAATAAGCGGAAACATTTCTCAGTAGAGTCGAACGGTGATATATCATCATCCTTTATGCGTATCCTTAACTGTAGTTACATTTCGCGTGTCATATGCCATTAGACATGGAAATATGTCAATGCGCGGCTGTCATGCACAAATCAGCTTGTAACGTTAGACACACAGCACACAGCACATCGGCATAATAACGTTTTGTTGTTGTTGTGCTTGTTATAAAGAAAAGGTCTATAATGCATTGAAATGACATTAGTACATCAGACATTAGACATCAGACATGGAAATATGTCAATGCGCGGCTGTCATGCACAAATCAGCTTGTAGCGTTAGACACACAGCACATCAGCATGATAACGTTTTGTTGTTGTTGTGCTTGTTATAAAGAAAAGGTCTATAATGAAATGAATGATACAACCCATTAATAATATTACATAATAACAACTGCTCGGATTAGATTGCGGGTGGAAATAGGTCAAAATGCGCATCATGTACAAGTCAGCCGAACGTTTGATAGATAACTTTACATATGTGTACCATCATCCGCTGTCAAACGCCACAGGTAATAATTGATTTATGACTGTACATCTCTGAAATGCTCGACTGTCATGCAGCGTTGCGTTACTGTAACGTTAGACACAGCACCGACATAAAAGCGATTTTTGGGTTATGCGTGTTATAAATAAAAGGTCTATAATGCATTGTAATGACATTAAACTAAGACAATAAGATGGTTATCATAATTTTTCAAATCTTTATTAATAAGTAATTACAGAGAATTAAAATGACATTTCCGCATTGAATAGAGCGACATAAGATTTCTGTAGATGATTCGCAATGCATCCTGGTATCAAGGGGTAGCGTACCGTTAGCCCTTCGAAGCTAGTGTGGTCCTGGAATCGCTCGAAACGAAGTAATAGTTAGCCCTCCCCCTTACCCCTAGCCCTCGATGAAATATGAATTGGGACAGCCCTCGCCCTAAACGTGAACGCGCAAATCGAGCCAAAGGGGTGAAAACGAAGGGCTAGGGGTGAATTGGGATTGGCCCTAAGTACATTTGTCTCAGTAAGAGAGAGACACTCGTAATTGTAAGTAAAACCATCGATAAGAACAAGACAAGAGCCATCGGCAGTCAGGGTGTTAGAGAGAAAACTGTATTTTCAAAAAACGCTTTATCAAATTATTATTGTTATTGTTATAGATGTACATGACCAATGCTATTGTGCTCAGGGATTAAAGTTCTCCGTATACGACGGATTTCCGTCAATTTATTCCAAGTTGCGACGGATTTATTCCAAGTTGTGACGGATTTTACCTGGTGTAATATGATTTGTAGAGGCATACAATCTATTTTGATGTTGGTATTAGGTATATAAATGATATATAACAGCCTATAGCCTACATATAGGCCTTTATTGGCTACAACTATGCGACAGTAACAGTATATAACTATACTCATAGTGAGAAGCAGGTGGACATGCGGTGTGTGGTTTGAAAAAAGTAACGCCAGCTCAGTAAATCATTCAAACTCAGTGGTGGGCCGTCAGGGCCAACAAGGCCTTCTCTGCTGGCCTAAACATCATCAGAATATCAATTTAATTTTGATATATTTTTCCACAAATAATGTATAAAATTATTCCCATAGTCTATTCTCTTCATTTCATAGCTTTCCTCTTGGTTGCGCTGCTTCCAGCCAATTGGAGGGCTGGGCCTTTAGCTTCTTTTATCCAATCATTTCATTTCATTTCAGCCATATAATGTGTTGCCAGGGTACCAAGAAATCTGCCCGCCTGCAGATTCAACAGTGGCGCGAGTACAGATTGTAATTTAAAGTGAACGAGAAAAGAACCGTAGTCAGATCTCGAGTTGGCGAGCAAATCCGACGAAGGCGCCTGCTGATTGTCGGAGCACCTGATCAGCACCTGCACGTCTTTTGATTGGATACGAACTATTGGGAGGCAGAGCTTTTGATTGGATACGCACTATTGAGAGGCAGAGCTTTTGATTGGATACGCACTATTGAGAGGCAGAGCTTTTGATTGGATACGCACTATTGAGAGGCAGAGCTTTTGATTGTTGCGAGGCAGAGCTAGCACACTGAACTTGATCTCGCTAATGTTGTTCTACAAGCAGCCACAATGGCTGAAGGAGGAGAAGAGGTAGATTTGGTGGCAGATATTATAACAATGCCATTTTCAAGAAGAACCTTCCAAAAGCTAGACATAATCAAAAGAGCCGTATATGATAATGTGTGTGCTGGCTCAGCTGTGTGAGTAAGTGGGGCTTCAATGCGATCTTTTAATCACTACCGTAGAAAACGCGACACACACCCCCCCCCCCCGTGACCGTATGAACACGAGGAAGATAACCAGCCTCGAATGGACTCGATGCGGTCCTCCTATCGAGATCGACAGGCCGATAAGCAAAGTTCGGGAAATAACTGACGCTTTCGTTTTCATGCAATTAATTTAATACACCCAGACGAGGTGCAGCTATAATAACAATTGCAACGCCCGGTTATACTGCGTTTCTGTCTAAATGTATAGTTTCTAGAGACATGGTGTCATAATGATGGTATTAAGAGGTGGAATAATTCAGGTAGGACATCACTGAAGGCCTAGGTGTGAAATGCACCGCCCGCCACTGTATCTATTGCAATGTACCCTTTCTTTTGTTTTCTGTTTTTTTCTCTCCTTTAAAAATGAATGTTGTATATGTATATATGTGTGTAGGTATGTATGTGCTCAGTTATATTACCTCTCCATCAATGTATGTATCACGTTTGTTTGTATATACATATTTATTCATTTTTATTATGTATTAAATATTTGTTTTATCATTAAAAAACAACAACAATAAACATATTCTTGAAAATCTAAAATAAACAGATAACATTCTCCCATCATTCCTCAATCAAATCACGTGACATCTGTCCATCAGCGGCACACGTCACTTCTCTTCCGTCACCGAAGACAAACTAGCACGTTTTTAGATTGGTTTCTAATAAATCCAAACCTTATTTTTGACCAGCAACTTTGCAAAAAGGTTAGTACAGTAGGCCTACAACAAATGACCCATAGCCACTGCTAAGTAGATAATTATAATGTGATGGTGAGCCCAGATGAGGACTAGCATGCTCGCTAACATGCTAGCAGCATGTCCATTAAACTGTCACTACCAGCTAGCGGTAGCCTAGCATGTTGAGTGATTCCCGAAGGTCCACGTGTCCCGTGGGATTTTGTGACAATCATACATGTATTATTGCAATATACAACTATACAAAGAGTTATTCATGATTTTATGATGATTTTATTTACTATTTGAATTCACTATATGAGTACTTTGTACGCACTCATTTCCCAATACGAAAGGGAAATTCTATATCCCCCCAAAACGGTCTGTTTCACTGGTAGGGAAATTATCAGCGGTTTTCTGCGGATTCGCTGTGTGGTAGTTCGGCGAAATAACACGGTTCCCGGGAATAAAATTGACAATTACATTGACATTTATGATCAAATAATGGTTGTGGTAATGCAGGGCTTAAAATACATATTTGAAAGTACAGAATGCCTGAGAGCCTTATATTGCATTATATTACATTATATTTTGAATGGTCATCTGGTGCTGAATATTGTTTTTTCCTTTACATATATAATGAAATTTCCACCATAAATTGATGGAGAAAGGGCACAAATTGGTGCATATCTATTCACCAGAATGCAAGAAATTAAGTGTTTGATGCTCGTTTAAGGACCCCCAGACAGCCCCGCTTCATGGGTCCCCCCCGATGTCTAACACCACTGGTACCACCTCCCCAGGAAAAACCCTGAGTAGTGACGGGAAGCCTTATGGGACGTGGTGCCAAGAAGGAGAATATAAATGATAGTGGCTTAATAAGTAATCAGTTTGTTCTTTTAAAGACATGTATATATTTTATTCTGTATTGTTATAGTGATAGTGGCTTAATAAGTGATGCAATCAGTTTGGCCTTTTAAAGACATCTAAATATATTATTTTATTTTGTATTAAGTATAAAACAGTATTATGAATGAATGAATGAATGGTCTTTATTGTCATTACAGTTTTTCCCAATTGCTAAAACACAAAAGCCAATTCTCTAAACCAAATGACCAGTTCTAATAATAATAATAATTCATTGAATTTATATAGCACTTTTCCGAGGCTCAAATATGCTCTAAACACATTTAATAAAACTAGCTCCCATTTGCCAAAACCATAAACACATTTCACATGAAGACACAATTCACAAAACACAATCCTCCTTTTCTCATAAATCTAAACACATTTTGTCTTGCTAAAACACAAGTTGCAAAAAACTCTGCTCAAATTCTCAAATTAAAGCTCATGTGATGCAAAATGCTTGCCACAGTCAGCAACATTTGAACACAATGAACACACCTGGCTTCATTCATTAAACATAACGACTCAACATTTAAGAAACTTGTTGCAGATGATTGTGGTGTGTGTGTGTGTGTGTGTGTGTGTGTGTGTGTGTGGTATAGTTCCATAAATAAATAAATAAACATCACACCCTGAACATTGTTTTCAGTGAGTATTGTTGTGTGTAATGGATCCTCTGTAGTGTTTGCATTGAGTTGTGATACAGTACAGTATTGTACATGTTACGGTACATGTGGGAATACGGTAAATTTTTTCAAACCTTTATTTACGTAAAACTCGATAGGACAACAGTGCAACAACTTCACGGCTGAACTTTAGTACAATTTCGGACATCATATGCCATTTAAAGGGGGGAAATAGATATCTAAAAATGCATGACTATCATGCAAAATCAGCCTTACTGTAATGTAAAATATGTAATGTTAGATATAAGTTAACGTTAGACAGGGAGCGCAGATTTATTTTTATGCATGACTATCATACATGTGGGAAAACGGGTTAGGGTTAGGTGCTAGGGTAACAGTAAGGTTAGGGTTAGGATTAGGGGTAGGGTTAGGGTTAGGGTTAAGGTTACGGTTAGGGTTAGACATGCCAGCATGTACCAAGTCACCCTAGCACCTAACCCTAACCCTAGTTTTCCCACATGTACCGTATTCTCACATGTACCGTAACATTGAAGGAAGTTATACTATTTCAATTACTGTAACTCTCACCCACCCCTGTGGGTGAATGCGTACTTCAGAATGGTCAAGAGATCCCTTTAGAAAGATTGTCCACACGTAAGATCAAGTTCGAATTACTGTACTGTAATGTCTTTTAGTTATATAGTAAAATTAGCCAAGCATTACAGTAAAACATTCATGAAGAACATATACATACTGTAAAAGGATATTTTCCAACAACATACATGCTGTATTTTCTGTAGATTTACATACTGTTCATATGAAACACACAAATCTATGAATGCCCAATACTCTACAGTGATATATTCTGAGAACAGATACTGTAAGGTTTCTAAAAATGTGCTTTGGCAGTTGTGAAAAAAAACTGCCAAACACACTGCCAAACACTGAACATTGTGTTTTCAGTTGTTTTGTTGTAGTCTGTAATGATGCATATAGTGTTTACATTTTTGCAGGCTTTGAGCAGCTGTTTTGGTGTGAAAGTTTGAGTTTTTAAGAGAGAAGGTGTGGTTTTGCTTATGTAGCTTTAGAAAAGTGTGTTGTGTTTAGAGTTTTGGGAAAATGGAGGAAAGTTTTGTGAAATGTGTTTTAGCAATTGAGAAAAACTGTAATACAGTACAGGTACCATACAACGAAATTTAGGAGGGGGGGCTCCCCTGGTGCTTGGAAAAATACTAAAAACACGAGGGCCAAGGGTAAAATAAAAAAGGGAAAAGAGCTGGTTTACATAAATAAAGGCTATGTACACTATCTACTATACTACTATACTATACAATAAAACACTGTGCTGTACTCTATGCTATGCTATAAATATCCAAACTTTTCCTATATCTGAACCTTATGTACACAAGGGTTGTCATATTGCACATAGTATTGTTGCACATTCATTTAAAGTATTAATGCATTTTAACATTGAGACATATATTTTGTATTGACTATAAAATAGTATTAATGCATTTAAACATTGAGACAAGAAGCTGTCTTCTGTACCCGCTCTCCCAATATCTCAAACTGTGACCCCCCTCCCCAAGAAAAAGTTTCAGGCACAGGATTTTTTCCGACTTTAAGCCCTGGGTAATGTATTATTAGCGACCCCCAAATATGTATGATTTTACTGCTTTCATGGGAGCTCAGACTTTCCTTATGGGAGCTCAGCTCCCATTGGCTCCCACATAACTCGAACCCTGTGTATTTTACTGGATTAAGCGTTGCCCCTGTAGTGTTTGTCTCAAATTAGAGATGATGATGATGATGATGATGATGCCATCTGCTGGCTCTGGTTGCACTAGCCAAAACCATATAGAACCTTTGAACTAAAGCAACAAACCCTTTTTCAGTCACCTTTATTTGTTGTTGAGTATATTTTACGTGTGTGTGTAAATATATATGCCACATTTTCCACAGGAGAGGCTATAGACTTGATTGAAAACTGCTATATTAGAAATACCCACAATATTTTGTTATGTACAGTGATACTTTTTGAGGTCTTATCCATTTATGTTTTTTAATTGAATAATTCTTTATTGGAGAGTTTGTTTGTAATGTCTAGGTTGAGAAGTTTGATTTTAAATGATTAGGTAGTGACTTCGTTTGTTTAGAAATTGAGTTGTGACGTTAACCTCATATTTCCCTGTTTGTTTTTTTCATCAGGGATTCTACAAGATGGTCAAACTGAAGAGGATGGGAATGAGATGAAAAGGTTCAGGATGGATGAGACCAGGGTTTGCAACAAATGTTGTGCAGAATTCTTCAATGAGACAGAGTTTCTTGAACATCAGAATCTCCACTCTGCCATATCGGCTGCTGTGGACCCCCTAAGTGCTCACTTCTCTCAGCAGCTCTGTGCCGCAGCAGCCCTCATTAGGAAAAGGACGGGCAGTCAGAGCCTCTCTGTGGAGACCATGAAACAGGGTAAACTACCTCACCCCAATGGCATCCCCAACTCTATGACTGGAAGTCTGGGGTCCATGCCCTCTGAAGGAGACATGTTAAAGGGACTCCCAGAGCTGGCTAGCCGCCTCCCGGCATTACTGCCTCAGTCCCCAGGGACCATGGCATTCCAAAGCCCCTTCACTGGTCTTCCATCAGGGGTGGATCCTTTGAAAAAAGTGAAGAGTAAGATCCCCAACATGATGCCAGACTCAAAAAACATGTCTGGTGACAACATGTACAAGCACAAGTGTAAGTACTGTGGGAAAACCTGTGTCTGTGACAGCGCCCTCCAGATCCACTTACGCTCCCACACTGGCGAGAGGCCCTTTAAATGTAACATCTGTGGAAATCGCTTTACGACCAAGGCACATCTCAAAGTGCATTTCCAGAGGCACCGGAAGAACCCGTTGAAGAAGTTCAGGATGAACCCACACCCTGTGCCAGAGCACCTCGACAACATTCCCACCAGCAGCGGCATCCCCTATGGCATGTCCATGCCCATAGAAGAATCCAACATGGTAGACATGAAGCCAATGCCTACCCTCCCCATCCCAGGTTTCCAACCATCACCGCAGCAGGGCTTCAAACCTTCATACGATGGCTTTGGGGGGGACTCGTTCTCCCATGGGCCCTCATCATCAGGAAACAGTGGTGCATCCATCTCCTCAAACATGTTTAACCACGAGATGGGGTCGGAACAGAACCAGGAGCCCAAAGACCATCACATGAATGGTAACTCAGAAATTGCTAAGCTACAGCAGATGGTGGATGGGCTGGAGAAGAGGATCAATGACCCCAACGAGTGCTACATCTGCCACAGAGTGCTCAGCTGCCAAAGCTCCCTCAGGATGCATTACCGCACCCACAAGGTTATGGTTCTCCTACGGGCGTTCTTCACCAAGGGTAACCTCAAGACCCATTATGGCGTCCATCGGGCCAACACCCCCCTCAAGATGCAGCACTCATGCCCCATCTGCCAGAAAAAGTTTACAAATGCAGTAGTGCTCCAGCAGCACATCCGCATGCACATGGGTGGTCAGATCCCCAACACCCCTCTTCCAGAGAGCCAGTATGAAGCCTCTGAGGAGATGGACTCTTCTCTGCCTGACGAGAAGTCCATGGAGGCCAACGATTTTGATGAGAGCATGGAAGATCAAGACACTGAACTAGATGCCCAGGAGAAGCCAAGTGACACATCAGATTCTCTCCCACTATCTGCCTCTGAAGAGCAGCAGCAGAACCAAGCTCCCCCCACCATGTTCTCTGGTATTGCTGCTCTAGAAAACCACATGAAGAACCTCGCATCAGCCCTCAACCTGCAGCGCCAGACCAGCACGGCTTCAGAAAGTGACGGAGCACCCAAGAAGTCCCCCTCTGCACCTGGGGAGCAGGATTACCAGAATGACCGCAGTCCAGCAATCTCCGACACTCTGTCCTTTCACTCCTCCTCCCCAGTGAACAGTCACATAGGCAGCAATCAGTCCAAGTCTCCTCTGTCTGCCATGCATGAGGATTTTGCCCGGAATGGGCAAAGACCAGATTCTGACTGTGGCAGCCAGGATGCCAATGAGTCTAGCGGAGCTCTGGACTTGACTGCACCCAGTTTCACCCCAAGATTAATCAAAGAAGAACCTGGCCTGCCTTTCACCAATGGCGAATATTGTGAGTGTGTAACCTTTTTTAATTAATCTAAATTACAAACGCATTACATAAAACATTATTGAAATCGCCTCATGGCTAGGTGAATTGAGTTTGATTATTCATTAGGAATATTGTACAAAAAAATAATAATAAAATAAATTCCCCCCTCAACAGCTCCCAGCCATATGCCTTTCATGAGGGTCCCCCCGAGTCTGGTCAAGCTGGAAATGCAGATTCCTCCAGAGAGCCCCCTGGGTGCCCATGGCCTTTATAGCTCCCAGATGGCCCAGGGGATGGGAGGGCAGCCCCCTAGCTCCAGTGCACAGCGCAGATCCACCAAGCAGCACCTGTGTAATACTTGTGGCAAGAACTTCTCCTCTCCTAGTGCCCTGCAAAACCATGAGCGCACTCACACAGGGGAGAAGCCCTTTGTCTGCACCATCTGTGGCAGGGACTTCACCACCAAGGGAAACCTCAAGGTAAAGCAGAATATCATAGAGGGAAACTATTATTGTCTAGCCTGGATGCATTGTTTCCCGTTATGTGGCTGATGTAAAAAAATAAGCATTAAAAATACTTTTTAATTAGCAGTAGAATTTAATAATGGACTATGGTCCTTCCATGTGATGTACAGTATGTGTTTTTGCTATTGCTTGTAAGTCAACATTCACTTTTAGTGCATGATTTCGTAAACAAGCCATTTCTATTCCTGATGAAAGTTTGAATATGTGGTGTTTTTTTTTCTAGTTTCATGTTGGAACTCATATGCGGAACAGCTCAGCAAGGCGTGGCCAGCGTCTCTCCTTGGGGTTATGAAGATGGACAGGTCCCACTCTGGCCTGCCTGCCACCATGTCCGAAATGGAGAAGAACGGCTCAGCAAGCGGGCCGAAATCCCAATTCCCACATTTCATGGAGGAGGGAAAAATTGCAGTGAATTAGTTTGAAAATAGAAGGCTGTTTTTTGCTTATTGTTTGTTCACTGCAATGTACAGATTGAATGTTCATTGTGGCACTGTTGGTACTAGCCACTTGCTCTTTATCGGGCACAACTTGATATAACTACTGTAGTTGTATTAACTGTTTTGTTATTTTCCTAATATGCGGGTATTTTTGTGTGAATCCTTTTAGTCTTGTATCCAGAAGTTGAATGTATGGCTTACTTGAAACTGCTTTAAAATTCAGAATGTCTCCCTGATGACACATACTTTGAAGGATTTTGTCTAGCATTAGAAAAGCTTCAGGGTATGGTCGATATAATAGAGACAATTGTTTTAGTGTTTATGATAACCACACTGTTGTTTATCCTTTTTCCTCTGTACATGACTGACCTACTGTTCTCCTAATTGTGTGACATGACTTTTTATAAAATTTTACAGTTTTGTAATGGTGAATGTTGTTGGCATGTTGCCTCAGAGGGAAGTTTTTTGATTTGTTGGGTGGAGTTGTTTAAACTTGAGTGAGTTCACCACTTGTAACTCCACTTGCACCTGGGTGTGTGTAGGTAGTGTTGATGTGGCTCCTGTCTGTCTATCTCAGAGACACTGGACCACACGCCTTCATAACTCACAAGCTTCGCCTTAAAACTCTGTTTGTATGAAGCCAATACTTTAATAAAGTCACTTTATTTTTCATTTTGGATTTCTTTTATTATTGTGTGTGTGTGTGTGAGGGAGAAGTCACGTCTGCAGTGGCGTCATTTCAACAAAGGTTGTTGTTTTTTTTAATCACTTGTGCAATAGTCGATTTTGAGTTGTTTCTATACAATGCACTTATGACATTAAGGTAATGAATACAGGAGACAACTACTGGATGTAGGTAGCAATCTACATCTTTCCTAGGTGTACCTGGTTCAATCTCTTTAGAAACAAAACAAAACATTACAGATTGAGCTATTCTTAACTCTTAAGTAACTGCACTGTCTTGTAAGACCTCACCTGTGTCCCTGTACTTGTCTCTGCTGCCCTTTGGCCAAAAAAGGTCCTTGTTATATCCATTTAACTTTTTCCCCTGGCATATTTGTGTTACAGCTCACCTATTAAAAGTGAGATGATTGACTATCAAAAACATGCTTGCACACACATATAACTTACTCACACACAAGTTAGTGTTAGGCCCAAATTTGGTACAATTATTACAGAAATGATTGAGAATAGACATGGTTGACATACATAAACTAGCTGTTGTTCCCTTTAACGTTCGCTAACTAGCTTGTTAGAGTTAGCTTCACAATCGCGGGTGATGTTAGGTCGGGTTCTTCACTAAAATAAGATATTAGGACATGTTTGTATTGACCCAACACGACATGGACTTGTTCATTAATATGTTACATTTGAACCAACAGCATTATGCCGTTCATACAGTTTGTTTAACCCACCTGAAAGAACGAGAATAATGGACAAGGTTTTAACAATAATGTTACTGCGTGGCTTGTTTATTAAGGAACTGTTGCTAGGCTACTAGCCAGAGCAGAAACCTCTGTTACCTCTGTGGAGTGGATAAAATCCCCAAAATGACAAAATGTGTTTCAGATTTGATTTTCAGGGGATTTTATATCTTTTTTGAAGCCAAGGTATGGCCAGTGCCCAGGGCTGGACTTAGGGGGGTGGGGGCCCCTGGGCTTGAGTCATTGTTCGGGCCCCTACCTACACTAAAAATGATAAGCTACAACTACACCAACCAGAACCTATGACCAGAAACACACGTATCTCAATGGAGTATGTTATTGGCATAAAGCACATGAAGAAAAAGCAAGTGTCAGGCCGGAACCAAGCGGTCAAATGTGGCAGAACCCCAGAACAGACGGACACAGAGACAAGGGTGACAATAATAACATTTTTATTTAATAAAGACAGACAAAATAACAAACCTATACTAACAGGGCCTACGTGGGGGGAGTGTGTGGGTGCCTGAGACGAAATGTAAGTGAGGTGTGTATTGGACAGCTACAGTATGTGTCTGGGCGCGAGTGTCTGAACTCATGAAGCATCTACGACTGGTTTGAAAAACCCAGTACGTTTTGGAGTTTTTCTCAGTGTCTCCCTTTCGCGTTCCACTTTTTCATTTTTCATTTTTCTTTTTTGCGCTCCACTCTCGTAATTCCTCCTGTCCGCCATGATCATGACATTGACAATCGCTCCACCAAAGATGATGCCCCTGCCCTGCGCGTGACGCGTCGATGTAAACCTCTCCATTGGCCTAAATATACAGTATAATTAAACAAATTAAAACACGTCATTCATCAGAGCGTCCAGTAGGAATAGTGATAGGGGCTGTATTTCCATGCCCGCGGGGGAGGGGGGGGAGCTGTATTTCCGTGCCCTGCGACAATTTTTTTTTTTTCCAATTTGAACGTAATTTATGAATTCAAAATCAAAGATTTTTTGGGGGGGATTTTTTTTGGGGGGGGATTTTTTTTGGGGCCCCTGGGCTCAAGCCCAGGGTAGCCCATGCATAAGTCCGGCCCTGCCAGTGCCATACCAAAACGACACCTAGATGTGTGTTCCCACAGATATTCACATGGAGACTGACAGACTTTATCAACATTAGTGTGGTGGCCTGGGAAAACCCGTCGGATGTCGCTGGCGTTCGTTTGTGGCAAAGAGCAAATATAGATGGAAATCGCGATTTTGATATTATGTGGTATTCTAGTACTTTGAACTCCATACTACATTATGGTGAATAAACATTTTAAGAAAACAAAAGAGAAAGTACTTATTTTTATGTTTTTGTGGTGGGTAGTTTGCTAGAGAAACAACGTCACGTTGAACGTGTCTCATTCTCAGTTAAGCAACGCACGCACACATGAGCGAAAGGAGAGACGATACTTCCACCTGTGTTATTGCCAGTTTACTGATGCTCACAATAAGCATAAAGTAATAACATCTTAACTAGAAGACACACAAATGGATCTGTCCCTCGCATACCGACGAGGCGAGCAGACTAACCGCATCACAAGCAGACAAACGAGACCGGCCGATCTGCATAGGCTCCTCCCCCGACCCGGAGGAGAAAGGGGAGGATTTCTCCCCTTTCACTTTTTTTGACATGATACATTAAAATGCTCATAACTTTTTAAAATAAAGGGCTATCTCAGTCATTCAACCAGTTATGAATAGCTGAGAACTTCTAATTTATGGAAATATATTTTTTTTTAAATGTCAACATGCCACCATGTGAAGGGTTTTCCCAGGCCACCACACATTAATTTATTGATGGAACATAAAAAGCGTGCTTGTGTTACAGAGTGTGTGTGTGTGTGTGTGTGTGTGTTTTACAGAGTGTGTGTAGCAGCAGCGTGGAGCTTCAGGACGCGACCGCTATGCTGATAGCCTCAGACTTCCCGCTGCCCTGCTCCACACAGGACACATGGAGGGAGCCGTCCCTGAGAGAGAGAGAGGGAGAGAGAGAGGGGGAGAGAGAGGGGGGGGAGAGAGAGAGGGGGGGAGAGGGAGAGAAGGAGAGAGAGAGAGAGAGAGGGAGAGAGAGAGAAGGAGAGAGAGGGGGAGAGGGAGAGAAGGAGAGAGAGAGAGAAGGAGAGAGAGACACGGTGTTATACACACACACACTTCACTGAGGTTGAAGTGTGACACAGTAAAAGCGTCAGACATACTGTGGTCCAAAACCAGTGTTAGTGTTCCCGCTATTTTACATTTAGTCTTTAGATGACGATGCACATTAGTTTTAGTCACATTCAAGTCATTTCTGTCCTTAGTTTTAGTCTACAAAAACTGAAAACATCTTAGTGTAGTTTTAGAAAGTTTAGTTCTAGAAAACTTGACTAAAATGTTTTGGAGTTTTTGTAGACTAAAACTAAGGATAGAAATGACTAAATATGACCAAAACTAATGTGTCTTAGTGCGTCTTAATCTAAAGACTAAGAGTAAAATAGCCTGCCTAAAGTAACAGTCTCCATAGCAATGCGTACCTCTTCATGGTGACTACGGTGGTGAAGTCATGGTTCTCCTCTTTGGGCTCCAGGTCTCTCAGGACGATCTGCAGAGAACACACACACACACACACACACAGCATTTATGATGTGTGTACCGTAGCCAAACTCAGAGAGAGAGAGAAAGAGAGAGAAAGAGAGAGAGACAGACAGAGAGAGAGACAAAGACAGACAGAGACAGAGAGAGAGACAGACAGAGAGAGAGACAGACAGACAGAGAGACAGATAGAGAGAGACAGAGAGAGTGTGTGTGAACCTTAGTGAACCTCTTGTTGGTCAGTGTGTGTGTGTGTGTGTGTGTGTGTGTACCGTGGCCAGCCTCTCGGGGGTGTGTGTGTGTGTGTGTGTACCGTGGCCAGCCTCTCGGGGGTGTGTGTGTGTGTGTGTGTACCTTGGCCAGCCTCTCGGGGGTGTGTGTGTGTGTGTGTACCTTGGCCAGCCTCTCGGGTGTGTGTGTGTGTGTGTGTGTGTACCTTGACCAGCCTCTCGGGTGAGTGTGTGTGTGTATGTGTGTACCTTGGCCAGCCTCTCGGGTGTGTGTGTGTGTGTGTGTGTGTACCTTGGCCAGCCTCTCGGGGGTGTGTGTGGGGCGGTGGTAGAGCTCCAGGCAGACGGAGGACATCTGGCCACGGCCACTGAAGCTGTGATGTCGCCGGGCAGGGAGGGGCGTGCCGGAGGGGAGGAGCACCGAGAACACCTCAGCTCCTGACTCATCCACCTCCTGTCAATCACACAGCAGAGCCACATCAGAGAGGGAGGGGGGAAGTTCATCGTTTTCAGGCATCCAGAGAAGGGTGAGGGGGGGAGGGAGAGAGAGGGAAGGAGGGAGAGAGAGGGAGAGGGAGGGGGAGGGAAGGAAGGAGGGAGAGGGAGGGAGAGAGAGAGGGAGGGGGAGGGAGAGAGAAAGAGGGAGGGAGAGAAAGAGGGAGAGGGAGGGAAAGAGGGAGGGAGAGAAAGAGGGAGAGGGAGGGAGGCAGAGAGAGAGGTAGAGGGGAGGGGTAGAGAGAGGGGTAGAGAGAGGGAGAAGTAGAGAGAGTGGGGGAGAGAGAGAGAGAGAGAGAGGGAGGTAGGGAGGGAGAGTGTGTTTGTGAATACGTGTGTGCCCTGTGTGCTTGCGTGTGTGTGTGTGTGTGTATCACCTTCAGCAGGATGTCTGAGGAGCAGGCGTCTACGGTCATGGAGTCCTCCTCGGGGGCGGGGCCATCTCTGCCCACCAGAAGCCCCGCCTCCATGGCCGCACCCACAGCAATGACCTCATCAGGAGGGTTGGAGAGCAGTAGCTCCACCTCGGGGAACAGACCCTGGATCAGCTGCTGCAGCCGCGGGATCTTAGCTGAGCCACCACAGAGGACCACCTACACACACAATATATATATACAGTGAGGCAAAAAAGTATTTAGTCAGCCACCAATTGTGCAAGTTCTCCCACTTAAAGAGATGAGAGGGGTCTGTAATTGTCATCATAGGTACACTTCAACTATGAGACAAAATGAGAAAAAAAAAATCCAGAAAATCACATTGTCTGATTTTTAAAGAATTTATTTACAAATTATGGTGGAAAATAAGTATTTGGTCAATAACAAAAGTTCATCTCAATACTTTGTTATATACCCTTTGTTGGCAATGACAGAGGTCAAACGTTTTCTGTAAGTCTTCACAAGGATTTCACACACTGTTTCTGGTATTTTGGCCCATTCCTCCATGCTGATCTCCTCTAGAGCAGTGATGTTTTGGGGCTGTTGCTGGGCAACACAGACTTTCAACTCCCTCCAAAGATGTTCTATGGGGTTGAGATCTGGAGACTGGCTAGGCCACTCCAGGACCTTGAAATGCTTCTTACGAAGCCACTCCTTCGTTGCCCGGGCGGTGTGTTTGGGATCATTGTAATGCTGAAAGACCCAGCCACGTTTAATCTTCAATGCCCTTGCTGATGGAAGGAGGTTTTCACTCAAAATATCACGATACATGCATTCTCAGCATTCTTTCTCCTCCAAACACGAGTTGAGTTTTTACCAAAAAGTTCTATTTTGGTTTCATCTGACCATATGACAATCTCCCAATCCTCTTCTGGATCATCCAAATGCTCTCTAGCAAACTTCAGACGGGCCTGGACATGTACTGGCTTAAGCAGGGGGACACGTCTGGCACTGCAGGATTTGAGTCCCTGGCGGCGTAGTGTGTTACTGATGGTAGCCTTTGTTACTTTGGTCCCAGCTCTCTGCAGGTCATTCACTAGGTCCCCCCGTGTGGTTCTGGGATTTTTGCTCACCGTTCTTGTGATCATTTTGACCCCACGGGGTGAGATCTTGCGTGGAGCCCCAGATCGAGGGAGATTATCAGTGGTCTTGTATGTCTTCCATTTTCTAATAATTGCTCCCACAGTTGATTTCTTCACACAAAGCTGCTTACCTATTGCAGATTCAGTCTTCCCAGCCTGGTGCAGGTCTACAATTTAGTTTCTGGTGTCCTTTGACAGCTCTTTGGTCTTGGCCATAGTGGAGTTTGGAGTGTGACTGTTTGAGGTTGTGGACAGGTGTCTTTTATACTGATAACGAGTTCAAACAGGTGCCATTAATACAGGTAACAAGTGGAGGACAGAGGAGCCTCTTAACTCAGTGACTGCCAAAGACGCCATTTGGCGTCTTATAAAATAGTAACGTTGACTGTGGCGCAGGGTTTCCGTTAGAAAAATTTGCCGTCGGACATCGTGTCCGGGAAGAATTCGATTTACCGGACAAACGTGATATATTCCGATCATATTAAAATATAATAAAACAATTTTTTTCCAAAATCATATTTTTTTTCCTTCAAATCTAATATAGCTGTTTGTCGCGGTGATTATTGTTGTGTAGCGGCCTATATATGCCATTTAATGTCTATTTCTCATCCGATACGATTAGATGCGAGCTATATAATAATATAACATGATTTGACGCATGCGCGCTATGCCATGCGTCAAATCCAGCGCTGAACGGGTCCAGCGCTGAACGGGCGCCTCACTGGGAACTGAACAGACAGCATCGATCAATGAACGGACTCCACATTACGTTAACTGAAGTTTGTTAAATTGTTTGGGATTAATGTGAGTTTTCTATTTTCTCTTTCCAGTTTTACCCTTTTTTTTATTTTTATCAATAAAACAACGTCATTTCTATAACCAGGGGGGTGTTCCATCGACGTCGCTGGAGGAAAGTCTGGGCTTGTTTTGACAAGTCCCGCGAGATCTATCAAGATATGCCTGGATCTTTTTAAGAGTCTCGCGGGACTTGGCGAAGTAGGCCTAGGTTTTCCTTTGGCGACGTTGATAGAACACCCCCCAGGTCTCGCTGGTTGGGAAGGCATTTCGTTTAGCTGCCTGTCAAATCATACTTAGGGGATAGCCCTGTAAGCTCATACGGGTCTGTATGTCGTCCTGAAAACCGGCTGTTAGATCATATCGCTGAAGTTTGTCTCCATCTTAGTGTAAATGTTGTCCGTTTCGTTTGTTATCCTTGTTATTGTGGGATAACGTTAAGGCTTTCCGCTTCGGGCCACCATTTTCAGCTGGGCACCGGACACACACACACTCGTGCACGCGCGGCACTGCCCGAGAGAGAAGGACCCGCCCCCTTTGGTTAGCCTATAGGCTGGCTGGAGGGGGCGGGTCCTTCTCTCTCGGGCAGTGTTGAGTGTGTGTGTTTGGTGCTCAGCTGAGAATGGTGGCCCAAAGCCAATTTGAATACAAAATGTGAACTTTAGCGAATTGTATTCAAATTGTGCTTAGAGGGAATTATTTTCACCGGACATTTTGTCCGACGAGTTTTCAATTTGTCGGACTTCGACACATTTTACCGGACAAAGTCCGGGAATTACCGGTTAACGGAAACCCTGCTGTGGCGCCTTTTTTTTTCCCGGGGATGGCCATATTGACGTCTTATACACCAGGGGGGTATTCCACTAAGCTCGATAAAGTTCTAAGCCTCGAAAATGTTAGCTTGCGTTCGGTGCCATCAATGTGGCTCAAATAATTCGCTGCTTGGTTGAGCTCCTTCTGAGTCAGATATAATTAGCCTGCTCGCGACCAGGCTAAAACACAGGCTATAGTGAGACGCGCGTCAAAAAAGGCACACAGGCGGAAACTAAACCCCGAACGACAGTTCCTCATGTGTCTTTTAGGAAATATTAGTTCCCACTTCACACGAGATAGATAGATTAGATAGTTTGACTGTGTGATAGATAGATAATTTGATATTTTGAAAGTGTGATCGACCGATAGATAAATCAATAAAGAAAAGAGTTAAAAAAAAAAAAAGTAATTGTGTCAACTTGCATTGCTGTCATCACAGCGGTCTGGCTGGCGTAGTGGTTAAGGCAGCCGACTGGAGTTCCACAGGTTGCGTGTTCGAGACTTGACTAAGTCATTCTTTTTTTCTTTTTTTTTACATTTAACCGAAGATTTCATGCAAAATCCTGTGGCAGCGGTCGATACCACTAGGCCATTGTGACGATATGACGGCTTGTAGCCTGCTGCGGATATCACCACAGTAGTAATATTCATTTATTAAAATATGAACATATAACAATAACTGGGGCTAGTATGACCTACGCATTTAATCGGTCAGCAATTTCTTGCCAAACCATTTCCCTCGCCTTGTTAATTGCGGCAGTATTGCACTATTTTACATCTTATTTTTCCGTCTTCATAAAAATCAATAATTCGGAATGCTGCGCAAATGTAGTACCCCTGCAGAGTGGAGTATCTTCATTTCGACAGATCGACTCTTCGGGGCTGCGTATGTCTGCGTGCACGCGCCCATATCGAAGATTTGTAAGCCTGTCTTCTGTGAACACTGATGACACAAGGCTGATCCTCGTTCGAGGAATCACCTGAGGCTTGAATTCCAATCTCGAGTTGCCTGAGCGCCGCATTTATTTATATCGCAGCTATACTGATCCACCTTTAGTGGAATGGCCCCCAGGTGTGTGAATTTCAGACTTGGGTGTAATGTATTTCTGCCCCAGATAGGGGCAGCAGTTCGATTTAGCTCAGATATAAAAGCTGAAGAAGAAGCGTGTTGTGGGTTGATGTGGAAAATGGCGAAACGGATAGCGAAAACGAGAGGAGACAAGCAGTATAAGCAGTTGACACTGGCACAGAGCTTGTCTGGCAGTGGATCTGCAAGGAGTGTGGTGCCGATCAGGTCAACTGCAAGCAGATCTGCAAGCAGATCTGGTGCAGGAGATGCGCCAAATGTTGCAGATGGTGAGAACCGGAGCAACGCGCAATGCTACACTCATTGTGGATGCATTGCTGGACCATCGGAGCCACGTCGCCGCGACTCTTCAAACAGTTCAGAGTCGGAGGACGTAGAACCAGACCCCGACTCGTCGGACGAGTGGTTGCCATCCGGATCGGCTAGCAGCAGGGAATCCTCTCCAGATCAGCACGGATCCACGATCCAAGACAAAAATGCGAATGTGAAAAGCAAAGGTAAACATATCATATATAGAAATATCATTACACTATTACTATTACACTATTACTATATTACACTACATCATTACAAAGCAATAAAACATGCCTTTTGTATATATATTTTGTATAAAATGGTATATATTTCAATATTTTACAGTCCCTGAATCGAGCAGAGGACGTGCCTCAACCAGAGGGTGTGCTGCAAGGAGACGGCTGTCTTCAGAGAAAGATGCTGGTTGGGGTCAGGGTGAGTGGCAACCCACAAAGGTTCCATTCACGGCAACCCCTGGACCCCAGAATGCTGCTGCAGAGCTGGAATCTGACCTGCCGGTTGATTTCCTGGAGCTGCTTATTACTGATGAGCTGCTGCAGCACATTGCAGATCAAACCAACCTGTATGCCCAGCAGTTTTTACAGGCACATCCCGACACTCTGCCACACTCCAGAGGGAGGTCATGGAAACCGGTGACAGTCCCAGAACTGAAACAATTCTTTGGACTCACTTTCATCACCGGTTACATAAAAAAGCCAAATCTAGAAATGTATTGGAGTGTGGATCAACAGGACGCCACTCCATACTTCAATAAAACCATGCCGAGGAACAGGTTCCAGCTCATCTGGAAGTTCCTCCACTACAACAATAATGCATCACAGGACGCCACAGATAAAATGTATAAAGTGCGTCCTGTTTTAGATTATATTATAGCCAAATTCAAAGAGCTGTATCAGCCCTTTGAAAGTATCTGCATTGATGAAGGAATGATGCAGTGGCGTGGCCGCCTATCATTTAAAGTGTATAACCCTCAGAAGCCGGTGAAGTATGGAATTAAATCCTACATACTGTGTGACTCTTATACTGGGTATTGTTTTAACATGAAGCCTTATGTTGGCCAGCATAACACTTCCAGACACAGTGTTCTCCCTCCTTGACCGTCTCACAGGACACGGATACACACTGTACATGGACAACTTTTATAACTCTGTTCAACTGTGTGAGCAGTTGATCAAAGCCAACACCAACGTCTGCGGAACACTGCGAAAAAACAGGGGGGAACCGCAGATCATAAGGGAGCCGACAAAGACCGACTTGGGTGTGGAGGGGAGGCTGGTGCGGCACAATGGCAGGGTGCTGGTTATGGCATGGCAGGACAAGCGTCTGGTGAGGATGGTGACAACCTGCCACCATGACAGCATGCAGAGGGTGGAGGTGTGGCAGAAGGGGAAGAAGGAGAAGGTGGGTCAGCTCAAACCGGGATGTGTTGTGGCATACAATGCCTGCATGAATGGGGTGGACAAACTTGACCAGAACATTGCATACTACCCATTCATTAGGAAAACACTCAACTGGTCAAAAAAGTTTGTGGCGTACTTGTTTCAGCTTTGTGTGTTCAATGCCTATGTGCTGTACAAGGCCAGGAACCCGGGGAAGTGCAAAACACACTTGGAGTTCATGAGGAGGGTGGCGAGGTCGTGGACTGAAAAAACCTATGTAGCGGAGGAGGAGGAGGAGGAGAGAGGAGGAGGAGGGGGAGGAAGAGGAGGAGAGAGGAGGAGGGGGGGGAGGAGGAGGAGGAGGAAGAGGAGGTCCGAAAATGCCCCAAAAGTCTGGCAGTATGGAGCTCTCCGCTCTGAACATGGCTGGAATTTACCAATTAATTCATAAAAAATCTGACAGTGATTTCCTGGATTCTTTCCCCCCATTCTGTCTCTCATAGTTGAAGTGTACCTATGATGAAAATTACAGGCCTCTCTCATCTTTTTAAATGGGAGAACCTGCACAATTGGTGGCTGACTAAATACTTTTTTGCCCCACTGTACATACACACACACACATTATATATACACACACACACACACACACACACTCATTGAGTAACGCGCGCACACACAGAGTAACACGCGCACACACACACACAATATCTCTCTGAATCACAAACAGAGTAACGCGCACGCACGCGCACACCCACACACCACACACACACACACACACACACCTCACCTTACTGATGTCGCTTGTTGAGAGTCCAACCTTCTCAATCAGGCTCTTGATTGGCTGGATGCTCTTGTTGAAGAGAGGGGCGCAGAGCAGCTCAAAACGAGCCCTAGAGAGGAGGAGAGGAGAGTTATGGGTAATGTAGTTTGGAGAGGAGAGTTGTGGGCAATGTAGTCTGGATAGGGTAGGAGAGGGGGGTTATGGGTAATGTCGTCTGGGTAGGAGAGGAGAGGGGGGTTGTGGGTAATGTAGTCTGGGTAGAAGAGGAGAGGGATGTGTGGGTAATGTAGTCTGGGTAGAAGAGAGAGATGTGTGGGTAATGTAGTCTGGGTAGAAGAGGAGTTATGGGTAATGTAGTCTGCGTAGGGGAGAGGAGAGTTATGGGTAATGTAGTCTGGGTAGGAGAGGGGGGTTGTGGGTAATGTAGTCTGGGTAGGAGAGGAGAGTTATGGGTAATGTAGGCTGGGTAGGAGTGGGGGTTATGGGTAATGTAGTCTGGGTAGGAGAGGTGAGGGGGTTGTGGGTAATGTAGTCTGGTAGGGTAGGAGAGGGGGGTTCTGGGTAGTGTAGTTGACCTGGAGACGTTGCAGTCAAAGTCCATGCCGTCGTGCAGAGAGTCAACGAAGCAGTTGGCGGAGCCCAGCGTGGTCAGGGTGTGTTTGGCCAGATCTGCCCCGTTCATCAGCTTCAACATGGCCCGCGCATTACCACTGACATCCTGCTTATAGGACCTACACACACACACACACGGACACAGATTATGTTTCAGAAGCATTGGTATGTATCAGTGTAAATACAGTTGTGTGTGTGAGAGTGGTCGGTGTGTGTGTGTGTGTGTGTGTGTGTGTGTGTGAATAAGAGTGGTGTGTGTGTGAGTGGACTGTGTATATGTGCGGTGCGTGTGTGTGTGTGTACGAGTGGTCAGTGTGTATGTATATGTGTGTGTGTGTATACATACTTCTTGTACTCAGCAGCCAGGTGCTGGGCCAGCAGGCAGGTGATGCCCTCCCCCCCCAGGCTGTGGTCAGTGTGTGTGTCCAGCACCCTGAACATCCCCCCGTTCACCTCCAGCACCGTCACGCTCAGGGACGTACCCCCCAGCTTATACACCAGGACGTGGCTGAGGAACACACACACACACACCAGGTTATACACCGGGACGTGGCTGAGGAGACACACAGTTATACACCAGGACGTGGCTGAGGAACACACACACACACACACACACAGTTATACACCAGGACATGGCTGAGGAGGGGGAGACACACACACACACACACACACACAGAGAGAGAGAGAGAGAGAAAATACACCTGAGCCTGGCTGCCACCTACCAGAGCCGAAATATCAAATCACCAAACCAGAAACAGTACCCAACTCCAGATCCCCAAAACAAGAACAGCAAGATATAAAACATCACCCATCCCATTCTTTACAGGTCTCCTGAATGCCAAATAACATAGGACGAACGTTTTAGCCTTACCTACCACCACCATAGACTGTGTTGATAAATACTCAAGATTCACTAAGTTATTATCACTGTTTTATCCAAAATTGAGTTTTATATTTTTATGTTGTATTTCATTGATGTTGACGTGACTAACTATTATTGTATTTCAGTTTCACAAACTGCAAAAAGAATACTCAATAAAGAAACTTGAACTTAGGCTTAGATCAGTGTGTCTGTCTGGTAGTCACACCTTTTGTGCCGAGGTTCAAGCAACTGATCGCAGGCAAACAATCCCATTCCTCTCCACTAGGCTAGAAAGTCAAGATACAATCCTCACTGTGTTGAACTTATTGTTCAATGTTATTTTGTTATCACCCTATGACCTTGAATACAAATCTGACGCGGACCTTTGAGTAGTAGGTTTGAGAACCCCTGGCTTAGGGTGTGTGTGTGTGTGTGTGTGTGTAGAGTGTGTGTGTGTACCTCTTGCCAGAGGGGCCGTCCTGCCCGATGTCGTAGGCCAGCAGAGCGGCTGCAGGCTCGTGGATCAGCCTCAATACCCTGAACCCTGCTGCCTCCGCTGCCTCCCTAGAGACACACACAGAGAGAGAGAGAGAGACACGTATTAGTTTTCACATCCTTGAAGCTCAAACAGGACCACCCCCGGCCAGTGGGGGAGCTGTGTGTGAGGGCGGGCCCACCTCAGAGCGGTGTGAGGGTGTGTGTAAGGGTGCGTGTGAGGGTGCGTGTGTGAGAGGGCGGGCCCACCTCAGAGCGGTGTGAGGGTGTGTGTAAGGGTGTGTGTGAGGATGTGTGTGAGAGGGCGGGCCCACCTCAGAGCGGTCTTCTGGGCCTGGGCGAACTCGAAGGGCACGGTGATGACGGCCTCGTTCACATCTGAGCCCAGCGCCGACTGGGCCGTCTCTATGGCAACAACAACAACATCATCATCATATCTCACTTTAACAGCAGCACACAGCCCTCCCAGACCAGGAGGTGTGTGTGTGTGTCTCTCTCTGTGTGTGTGTGTCTCTGTGTGTGTGTGTGTGTGTGTGTCTCTCTCTCTCTGTGTGTGGGTCTCTCTCTCTCTCTCTCTCTCTCTCTCTGTGTGGGGTGGGTCTGTGTGTTGGTGTGTGTGTGTTGGTGTGTGTGTGTGGGGTACCTTTCATCTTGTGCAGGATGAGTCTGGCCACGTCGTCGGGGGTGACGTGTTTGGTCTGGTCTCCTGTTATCTCATACTTAAGCTTCTCTCCCTTTTTCACCACCTGACACACCCACCCACACACACACCCACACAGTTAACATCGCGCCACACACACACCATTAGCCCAGTACTGGCCTTGAACTCACAGAATGGAGAGAAAGCTCTCAGACACGCGCACACACACACACACACAGTTACCATCGCCACACACACCATCAGCCCAGTACATTTCATGTTACAACTATAAAGTAAATATAAAGTGGCCGTTTGATTGACAGCTGAGACTCACAGGACATTTGCTCTCTGCTTTGTGTGTTTGTGCCTCAGGGTCCTCAAAGCTGCCAGGAGGAGGAGGGAGAGAGGAGAGAGAGGGAGAGGGAGAGGAGAGAGAGAGGGGTGGGAGGAGAGAGAGAGGGGGTGGGAGGGGAGGGAGGAGAGAGGGGGGGGGAGGGAGGAGAGAGAGGGGGGGGGAGGAGAGAGAGAGGGGGGGGGGGGGAGAGGGAGGGGGGGAGAGGGAGGGGGGGAGAGGGGGGGGGAGAGAGAAGTAGAGTGTGTCAGCCAGAAGAACAGACTACATTTCCTCCCTGGTCACTAGTATGTCCAACAGACAGACAGGTTGACTTAGACAGACAGACAGACATTGTAGATAGAGAGACATGTAGACAGACAGACATGTAGACAGAGACATAGACAGACAGACATAGACAGAGACATAGACAGAGACATATAGACAGACAGACAGACAGCCCTGCAGACCACTCACCTCCTCCCCAGCACCTGCTTCACCTTCACCACAGTATTGGCAGCGTTACGGATACGTCCCTGCTTGGCTGCGATACCCACAATCTGGGGGGGGGGGGGAGAGAGAGACGGAGAGAGAGAGAAAGAGAGAGACAGAGACAGAGAGAGAGAGACACAGAGAGAGAGGGACAGAGAGAGAGAGAGAGAGACAGAGAGAGAGGGACAGAGAGAGAGAGAGAGAGAGAAAGAGAGAGACAGAGACAGAGACAGAGAGAGACACACAGAGAGAAACAGTGAGAGAGAGAGAGAGAGAGAGAGAGAGAGAGAGAGAGAGAGAGAGAGAGAGAGAGAGAGAGAGAGACAGCAGTTAGACCAACGGGACAGGCGGGACACACAAAGACCCTGTCGGTCTGTGGACGAGGCGTTACCTGAGAGAGAGAGACACAGAGAGAGAGATAAAAAAAGAGATAAAAAAAAAAAAGAAAAAAAAAAAGTGGATGCTAGCAGCTGCAGTTTAACAAAAAACGGACCTTGAAGCTAACATTGGATGCTAGCAGCTAACTGTGGACATTGAAGGCTAAAATTGTATGCTAACAACTAACTGTGGACTTTGAGGGCTAACAGTGGATGCTAACAGCTAACTGTGGACTTTGGATAACAGTGGATGCTACCAGCTAACTGAAGATAACAGTGGATGCTACCAGCTAACTGTGGACTTTGGAAGATAACAGTGGATGCTAACAGCTAACAGTGGACCCAGAAGCAGCTAAGTGTGACAATTGGAAGCTAACAAGGAGTGCTAACAATAACAGTTGAAACTATATGAAACTAACTGTGGACTTTGGAAGCTAATAGTTGCAGCTGAAATAATTGTAAGATAAGAGTGACAGCTAACAGTGGGTGCTAACAGTAGCAGTTGGAAAGCAGGCTCTTTGTTTCACATGTCCAGAGCAGAACATGAGTGATATAATTAACATACACTACCCACCAGAAATAAAAAATGACACAGAGAGAGGCACGTTCAAAATGGAGCTTCTTAAGAGGCAACCAGAAACCCTCTTTGCTGATCTTTTTAAAAATGGAGTAATTTGCAATCTCATCTTCTATACTGACAGACCTGAAAGCTGGCACAGAGCCATTATCAACCATCACCCTTCAGTGGTAAAAAAGGGCAACAAGGAATGCTGGCAGTTAAAGATCAGGGACCCAGAGGACTCTGACGGCATCATGACAACTGTCAATGTTTATAAAAGTGGTAAAGTCATGGTGCAGGGGCACTTCAAAACTTTCCAGAACAGTTTCCAGGCACATAAATCTATGGTTGAGAGTGAAGACACCTCCCCTAGGGAACTCCAGCCATGTGCCAGTAACACAGACAGCACACCAAATGAGGAGGAGCACCTGGATGACACAGAGCAGACCCTGAGCCCTCCACATCAGACCTCCATCACAGAACTTAAGGAACACTTCACGCAGTTAGAAATAGAACTGGTGCAGCTCAAAGAAATGGTCCTGAATCAGAATCATAAAGATAAAGACTCAGCTGGACTCTTACAACAAGAGGAAATGGAACAAACGAGAAAAGAGCAAGAAAGTGTACATGCAACCTGGAAAAAACAATTAACGCAAAACAGAGAACAGCACAACAAAGATCTGTTCACTCTGAAAGAACAGCTAGAGAGACAGAGAGAAGAGAAAGAGAGCCAGAGGAGAGAGCTCACTGCACTGTCAGAACAGGTGAAAGAGCTAAACCATGAGAGTGACAACCACAGAAGAGAAATAGCCGCTCTGAAAGACCATCTGGGAGAACTACAGCTGGAGAAAGAGAGCCATAATGTTCAACTTGTTGCTCTGGCAGAAGAACTTAAGGAGAGGGACAGAACACTGGACGGTCTGAAGGAACGAATGACTTCTCTCACTGAGTCTGAGCCACACAGGACTGACCATAGTCCACACACAGCAGTGAGCACCCATGACCGACAGCAGGATGATAACGTCTCTCTACCAGAGAGAGAAGAGTCCAGTAGCCAAACACAGCCAGATGGGCCCATCAGACCAGATAACCTCTCTCTACCAGAGAGAGAAGAGTCCAGTAGCCACACACAGCCAGATGGGCCCATCAGACCAGACGGCCCCACTGCAAAAGTAGACATTGTGATACTAATCGATTCAAATGGAAAATTCATTGATGAGAAAAGGCTTTTCCCCAGGCACAATGTGGTAAAGTTCCGCTGTCCAAACACAGAGGCAGCAATGGGTATGCTATCTGAGACTCGCCTTGGATCCCCAAGCCATATCCTAATCCACACAGGTACGAATGACCTTAGAGCGCAACAGGAGAGAGTGGCCCTGTCTCTTAGAGCTGTCGCCGAGAAGGCATGTCACACCTTCCCCAACTCTAAGATAGTGATGTCCACCCTGTTACCAAGGAAGGATTTCCACCCACAGATGATACAAAAAGTGAATGTCAGCATCTCCAGAGACTGTGAAATGTGGCCAAATGTCCACGTTGCCCACTACCCCTATATAACGGTGGACGATCTTTATGACCCGGTTCACCTCCACAAAGAAGCAGTTCCACTGTTTACCAAGACACTGAAAGATGTCACACTAAATCGACGATCAACACCCAACAGGAGGAGCAACATGGGAGTCTCGAACACTCAAACAACAGAGAGACCAGCCAACAGCATGCCGAGGAGAGCCTTCCAACACAGGCCCAAGCAGCAGCACCTACAACCACCACCACAGCACAGACGTCAGGACAACATCAGTCGTATGGATGAAAACCAGTCTGCACCCAGACCCAGGACCTCACCACCTCCAAGACATGTCGTACCACCACCTCCACAGCAGCAGCAGCAGCAGCAGCAGCAGCCAGGCGGACTGTCCTATGCTGATGTGGTCCGAGGAGCAGCAGGCCCCGCCCACAGCGAACTGAGAACCATCCAGGACATGCTGAGCACTTTATGCTCTCATCTAATGGGCCACAACCAGCGGCAGTGGTCATTAAGCAGGTAATGCTTGTTCATGAAGTAAAAAAAAAAAAAAAAAAAAAAAAAAAAAAACATATCTAGGCTACATGCCAAGTTACATTGTAAATATGTCATGTTCTAAACTGTTACTTCTTTCTTCTCAACTTAAAATGTCAATTTGTTACAGTGTCAATGATACAATCGTTTAGCATATCAGTTTGGAATATTCAGGGTTTAAATTCTTATTTATTTGGTTTAAAAAGCAGAAATCTTGAATTTTTAGACAAGGTTACCGGTACTGGTGTTGATATTGTTATTTTGCAGGAGACTTGGTGCAAAGGAGATGTCCCTACTGGGTGCCCTCCTAACTATAGAGAGATTATAGTCCCATCAACTAAACTAAATGGAGTCACCCAGGGCAGAGACTCTGGGGGGATGTTGATCTGGTATAAGTCACAACTAGCTGACTCTATAGAAATAAAGAAGAAAGGGAAAAATCACATTTGGTTAAAAATACAAAAAGATATAATTTCCAGCGAGAAAAGCATTTTTCTATGCGCAATTTATAATCCCCCAATAGAGTCTCCATATTTCAGTGAGGAGATTTTCTCCATCATAGAAGAAGAGATCAGTCATTTCCAGGCCCAGGGATCTGTGCTGATCATGGGAGATCTAAATTCTAGGACTGGTGAGGAGGTAGACTTTACTAGTACTGAAGGTGACAGTTACATCACTGGAGATAACCTTCTTTTTCCTAACCTTACCAACAGGAATAACTATGATAAAACCACAAACAAGAGTGGAAAACAAGTGCTGCAGATTTGTAGAGCGTTGGGCCTGTACATTGTCAATGGAAGGCTGCGAGGGGATTCTTTTGGACGGTATACGTATTGTTCAAGACTTGGAAGCAGCACCGTTGACTATGCTATAACAGATTTAGACCTAAACTCTTTGAGAGCCTTCACAGTAAAAGAACAATCACCTCTATCAGATCACTCCCAGATCACTTTATATCTAAAAAGGGCAGACACAGGTAATATATGTTCTCAGTCCTGTAATCTGTATAACATAAAGAGGAAATACAGATGGGCCCCAAACAGTCCGGAGCAGTACCAGAATGCTATGGTCAGTGAGTCAACACAGTCTCTTCTAGACTCCTTCTTGTCCCAGACTTACCCTCAGAATACTGAAGGTGTAGAGTGCTGTCTGGCACACATTAACCACATATTTGATCATTTGGCCTCATCCTCAAACTTAAAATGCAAAACAAAACAACAAAAGAAAACAAACAGGGAAAGGTGGTTTGATTTAGACTGTAAATCCATTAGGAAGACACTAAGAAATATCTCCAACCAAAAACACAGGAATCCAGAGAGTCAGGAGTTACGCCTTAGTTACTGTGACACTTTAAAGCAATATAAAAAAACACTGAGAACAAAAAAAGACCAATATTTACAAAACCAACTAGAATTAATTGAAGAGTCTCTGGGATCAAATAAATTCTGGGAAAACTGGAACTTATTTACCAAGAAACATAAAAATGAACAATCAATTCAAAATGGTGATACATGGAAAACACATTTTGGGGATCTTTATAGAAAACCTACAAAGAATGAAGCCCAAGAGCAGATCTCAGATAAATTGAAAACCTTTGAAAGAGCTATTAAGGACTATCAGACCCCACTGGATTTCCCAATCACTGAATTAGAATTGGAAGACAAACTAAAGGTTCTGCAGAACAAAAAAGCATGTGGGCCTGATGGCATCTTAAACGAGATGATAAAATATACCAATAGAAAATGTAAATTGGCCATTCTAAAGGTATTCAACTTGGTACTGAGTGTGGGTCATTTCCCTGAAAGCTGGAGTGAGGGGCTGATTACACCCATTTTCAAGAATGGAGACAAATTTGATCCAAACAACTACAGAGGTATCTGTGTAGGTAGTAACCTAGGGAAGTTATTTGGCAGCATTCTAAATTCAAGAATTATATATTTCCTCACAGAGCACAATGTCTTGTGCAAAAGTCAAATTGGATTCCTCCCAAATTATAGAACATCTGACCACATTTTCACCCTACACACACTAATAGATAAATACACAAATCAAAACAAAGGAACAATTCATGCATGCTTTGTCGATTTTCAGAAAGCTTTCGACTCAGTTTGGCATGAAGGTTTACTTTTTAAATTAATAGAAAGTGGAATAGGGGGAAAGTCATATGATGTCATTAAATCAATATATGAAAATAATAAATTGGCTGTTAAAATTGGTGATAAACACACAGACTTCTTCCCGCAAGGGAGAGGGGTGAAGCAAGGATGTAACCTCAGCCCCACCCTCTTCAATATATATATTAATGAACTGGCACGGTTATTAGAACAATCACCAGCACCTGGTCTCACCCTTACTGACACAGACATTAAATGTCTCTTTTATGCAGACGACCTAGTCATACTGTCCCCAACTAAAGAAGGTCTTCAGCAAAGCCTGAACATTCTTCATCAGTACTGTCAGACTTGGGCCCTGACAGTAAATATGAAGAAGACCAAAATTATGACCTTCCAAAAGCGATCACGGTTACAGAAGAATCAACCAGTGTTCAAAATAGGTGGGACCCAAATAGAACGGACAAATACCTATACATACCTAGGTTTACAAATTACTTCCACTGGGAATTTCTGTGCAGCTGTGAAGGAACTCAAAGACAAGGCAAAAAGGGCTTTTTATGCCATCAAGCGTTCAATTCAAATCCAAATTCCAATTAGGACATGGCTCAAAATATTTAAATCAGTTATAGAATCAATTGCATTGTATGGCAGTGAGGTATGGGGTCCCTTATTACAAAGTGATTGGGCAAAATGGGACAAAAACCCAGTTGAGATCCTGCATGCAGAGTTCTGCAAAACTATTATCAGGGTACAAAGAAAATGCCCAAACTCTGCATGCAGGGCTGAATTAGGCCAATATCCTTTACTGCTAAATATACAGAAAAGATCTATTAAATTCTGGAGCCATATTAAAAAGAGTGACCCTGCCTGTTACCATTATAAAGCCCTTGCCTGCCAAGAGTTGAACATCCAAAGGAGCCCCCTCAGTCAGCTGGTTCTGAAACTAGCTGACCTCTCACCTTCTGACATCACAAACCCCAGACAGCCTCAGTGCAGCTACACTATCACTCAGAAGATTAGACCTAACCAAATTATAACTAAAGAAAAAGATAAATACATCACATATTGGAACGAACTCACACAATCACAACACAAACTAGAAACATATTTGGCTCTAAACAGACAGTATACTGTGGCAGACTACCTAACCACAGTAACTGATAAAAACCTGAGAAAGACTTTGACAATGTACAGACTGAGCGATCATAGTCTGGCAATAGAGAAGGGCAGACACAGACAAACCTGGCTGCCCAGAGAGGAGAGGCTGTGCTGTCACTGTGATGACGGAGCTATAGAGACAGAGTTACACTTCTTAACACAATGTAAAAACTACACAAATATTAGAGAGGAGTTCTTCCCAAAATTTGAAACAAATTTCCCAGAATTCCGAAGTATGACAGAAAGGGAAAGATTACCAGCCCTTCTGGGGGAACAGAAAGAATGTGTAGTTTTGGCTGCAAAATATGTCAATTCCGGTCACAAGAAAAGGGACAACCAGTAGGACATACATACAGTATGCCATGTTTTATTCTCTGCACCCCCTGTTTTATTTTATTTATATTATTTTTATTTTTATTTATTTTTTCATGTCATTGATATTATGTTGTTATGTTGTTGTTCGTCATATCTGTGATTGTGCTTTGGCAACACTTGTAAAACGTCATGCCAATAAAGCCTGTTGAATTGAATTGAATTGATAAAGAGAGACACAGAGAGAGAGAGAGAGAGAGAGAGAGAGAGAGAGAGAGAGAGAGAGAGAGAGAGAGAGAGAGAGAGAGAGAGAGAGAGAGAGAGAGAGAGACAGACACAGAGAGAGAGAGAGTGGTGTTACCTGTTCAGAGTCCCGGTAGGCCACCACCGCCGGGGTCACCCGGTCCCCCGCATCGTTAGCGACCACCTCGGCTCGCCCATCCTGCCGACGACACACACACACACACACACACACACACACACACACACACATACACACATACACACACGGTTATTGATCAGGTCACATGATCAGATGTGTCTAACAGTCCAGACGGGTCGTTGTTGTACCGGTGTGGCTAGCATTGAGAATCAAGGACCCCAATTGAAATAAGCCAGTGGCTTTCTTGGGTTTTTATCCTGTTAGTTGACCTTGTATGTAATATGTACTTTCATGTACCTACTCCTGCAAATCTTCTAATAAAGTTTTCAATCAATCAATCAAAGCAGTAGTAGTAGCAGCAGCAGTGCTAACTGTCAATAAAAGTATCGATACGATCCCGTTCAGGCCGATAAAACAGACGGTTTTGTACAGTTTTCTTTACAGCCCAGAGTTGTCGACCTCCGGTTCACTGCCACGGGTTGAGTTTTACCTTGAAAATCGCCACACAAGCACATGTATAGCCGAAGTGCACTCCTATGGCCGCCATGCTGGATGAACTAGGGACAGGGACAGGACAGGACACCGAGTGAAAGTTGATCTTCTTCTGCTCTGCACCAATCAGAAGGGGGCGCTCGGAGGAGATTGACTGCGCGTCTGGCCAATCACAGACGTCAGCGGAAATAAACCCAGTGACGTGCTCTTCTAAAGTAAACCAATCACAGAGCGGTTCCCGCACGGGTTACTCCCTCTCCGGAGAATCAGCCGTGATTTCTCGATTTCCTGCGCTCCTCTCAGGTCGTGGTGACACAGACAGCGCCTCCTGGTGGGGATTTGAAGTGTATCAAGTGAGTTAGTTAGTTCGCGGCAGGTGTCTGTTGTGATTAAAGCCGTCCAGTGACAGTGACAGGTTATTATGGTCTGTAGTCTGGTCGTCGTGCGTCTGTGGTGGCTGGCCGCGCTGTGTCTGTCTGTCGGACGCGTCTGTGTGTCCGCGGACCCGTGTGAAGGTGAGGAGAAACCTTATAGGAGGTCCAGCTGTGGACACTTTATAAATAGACACCACTTGCTTGGTTGCTTGCTTTCTGTGTGTGTGTGTGTGTGTGTGTGTGTGTGTGTGTGTGTGTGTGTGTGTGTGTGTTAACATGCATAACATTTATTATCCTTACCATCATTCAAACATAATTTTCTGTAAAGCTGGACATAAGAGCAAGTGTGTGTGTGTGTGTGTGTGTGTGTGTGTGTGTGTGTGTGTGTGTGTGTGTGGGTGTGCGTGTGTGTGTGTGTGTGTGTGTGTTTTAACATGCATAATAACCTTTACTATAATTACTATAATTCAAATATAACTATCTGTATTGTGTGTGTGTGTGTGTGTGTGTGTGTGTGTGTGTGTGTGTGTGTGTGTGTGTGTACTGTGTGTGTGTAGTGTGTGTGGGGTTCCTGCAGCGTGTGTACGGGGGGGTGAGCGCGGCCCCCCAGCTGAGCCCGGCCCTGGTGGAGGAGGAGCTGGGGAGGCAGTGTGCTGCGGCCCGGGGCAAGGAGGCACGCCTGGTAGGAACGATGATCTTAGTAGCCACCTTCAGCTGTTTTAGTGGTTTTCTCCCACGTATTCTAGAGAAGAAGAAGAATGCTGGGCGGTGTTCACAGTTTCCTTTTCCACTGACACACTGACACACACACACACGCACGCACACACAAAGCTGACTGAGAGAATACCAAGAGTGTGCAAAGCTGTCATCAAAGCTAAAGGTGGCTACTTTGAAGAATCTAAAATATCAAACATATTCTGCTTTGTTTAACACTTTTTTTGTTTGCCCCTTTCTCTGTCCCCCCCCCCCCCCTCCCTCAGTGTTACTACCTGGTGTTCTCTCTGCCCCCCTCCCTCAGTGTTACTACCTGGGGGCCAGCAGTGATGCAGCATCTCGGGTCACCTCCTCCGTGTCCCGCCCCCTGGCCTCCCACGTCCCGGTGGAGAAGGTCTGCCAGAGACTCAGCAAGGCCGACACACAGATCTGCCACCTCAGATACGGTAGGGAGGGGGGGGGGGAGGGGAGGGGAGGGGAGGGGAGGGGGGGGAGACACACAGATCTGGAGGGAGGTAGGGGAGAAGAAAGAGACAGACAGAGAGAGAGCTAAGTGTGTGTGTGTGTGTGTGTGTGTGAGAGAGAAAGAAAGAGCAAGTTAGGAAGAGAGAGAGAAAGAGAAAGAGACAGAGAGAGAGAGCGAGAGAGACAGACAGAGTGTGTGTGTACTGTTACACAGGCCTGTATATTGCAAGACATCATCACAGAGTGATTCGGTGGGGCGGGGGCAACTAATCATGAATGTGCGTGTGTGTGTGTGTGTGTGCGCGCCTGTGTGTGTGTGTATATGTGTATGTGTATATGTATATGACCTGTGTGTGTGTGTGTGTGTGTATGACCTGTGTGTATATATGTGTGTGTGTGTGTGTGTGTATATATATGTGTGTATGTGTGTGTGTGTGTGTGTGTGTGTGTGTGCTCCACAGAGCAGCAGCTGTGGGACCTGAGCGGTGCGGGCCTGGGGAGGCTGCGGGTGGCGGAGCTGCGGGGGGTGCTGGCGTCCTGGGGGGAGGAGTGCCGCGGCTGCCTGGAGAAGCACGAATACATCAGCCTGATCCAGGAGAGAGCCCCGCTGCACACACACACACACACACACACGCCACGGAGCTGTAACACACACACACACACATCACCCTGATCCAGGAGAGAGCCCCACTGCACACACACTCACACACACACACACATCACCCTGATCCAGGAGAGCCCCACTGCACACACACTCACACACACGCCACGGAGCTGTGACACACACACATCACCCTGATCCAGGAGAGAGCCCCCCTGCACACACACACACACACACACACACACACACACGCCAGGGAGCTGTGACACACACACACACACACACACACATCACCCTCATCCAGGAGAGAGCCCCCCTGCACACACCTTCACACAGCAGGGAGCTGTGACGCACACACACACACACACACACACAGCAGAGCTGTGACACACACACACACACACACACACACACACACACACACGGAGCTGTGACACACACACACACACACACACACGCCATGGAGCTGTGACACACACACACACACACACACACACACAAATCCAAAAACCTGTCTCTTGCTTGTCCTTGTCATGTTCCTGAGACTCAGACGTGAAGGATCAGCCTATCAGCCTGATGACATCATCATGTGACACAGGATGTTAAAGACTAAAACAAGCACCTCTCTTCATTCATTGTAAGCGTTTTTAATTGAAGGCATTTTACACATACACAAAGACGGTGTACACACAGGCAGTGTACACACACACAACATCATTTTTGCAGCTTCTGTTTTTTTATTTTTAAAGTGCATTAAAAGCAGTATTTTTTAAATGTAAAAAGTGTTGTTGAATATTGTTGTATGGATATTATGTAACATGTGGCTTAGACACAGGACATGATAGGTCATGACCCCAGGGTTAGAACCATGACCCCAGGGTTAGAACATGACCCCAGGGTTAGAACATGACCCCAGGGTGACCCCAGGGTTAGAACATGACCCCAGGGTTAGAACATGACCCCAGGGTGACCCCAGGGTTAGAACATGACCCCAGGGTTAGAACCATGACCCCAGGGTGACCCCAGGGTGACCCCAGGGTTAGAACATGACCCCAGGGTGACCCCAGGGTTAGAACCATGACCCCTGGGTTAGAACCATGACCCCAGGGTTATGATCATTATAAACACACCTGCCACAAAGTGAACAAACATTTTAATCAAGACATCACGTCATCCAGGGGTCATCCAGGGGCAGGGTTTGACAGTAATGCCGTTTTACTTGCCCGGACCAAGTAAAACATTCGCCGGAGTTGTTTGCGCGAGCCCGACGACGCTGCTAGATGCGCCGTCTGTTGTTCTTCCTGCACACAAGTAAAAATATCCGGGATCTAGCAGCGTCGTAGGGCTCGCGCAAACAACTCCGGCGAATGTTTTACTTGAGGGGTCATTCAGGGGTCCAGGAAAGGACTTCCTAAACCCCCCTCTCTCCCCCCCACTCCTCTCCCCCTCTCCTCTCTCCCCCCCACTCCTCTCCCCCTCTCCCCCCCCCCACTCCTCTCCCCCTCTCCTCTCCTCCCCCCCACTCCTCTCCCCCTCTCCTCCCCCCCCCACTCCTCTCCCCCTCTCCTCTCCTCCCCCCCACTCCTCTCCCCCTCTCCTCTCCCCCACTCCTCTCCCCCTCTCCTCCCCCCCCACTCCTCTCCCCCTCTCCTCCCCCCCCACTCCTCTCCCCCTCTCCTCCCCCCCACTCCTCTCCCCCTCTCCTCCCCCCCCACTCCTCTCCCCCTCTCCTCCCCCCCCACTCCTCTCCCCCTCTCCTCCCCCCCCACTCCTCTCCCCCTCTCCTCCCCCCCTCTCCTCCCCCCCCACTCCCCTCCCCCACTCCTCCCCCCCTCTCCTCCCCCCCCACTCCTCTCCCCCTCTCCTCCCCCCCACTCCTCCCCCCCCACTCCTCTCCCCCTCTCCTCCCCCCCTCTCCTCCCCCCCCACTCCTCTCCCCCTCTCCTCCCCCCCACTCCTCCCCCCCCACTCCTCTCCCCCACTCCTCTCCCCCTCTCCTCTCCCCCCACTCCTCTCCCCCTCTCCTACCCCCCACTCCTCCCCCCCACTCCTCTCCCCCCACTCCTCTCCCCCTCTCCTCCCCCCCACTCCTCTCCCCCTCTCCTCCCCCCCCACTCCTCTCCCCCTCTCCTCTCCCCCTCTCCCCCCCCCCTCTCCCCCCCCCCACTCCTCTCCCCCTCTCCTCCCCCACTCCTCTCCCCCTCTCCTCCCCCCCCACTCCTCTCCCCCTCTCCTCCCCCCCCACTCCTCCCCCCCCACTCCTCTCCCCCTCTCCTCCCCCACTCCTCTCCCCCTCTCCTCCCCCCCCACTCCTCTCCCCCTCTCCTCCCCCCCCACTCCTCCCCCCCTCTCCTCCCCCCCTCTCCTCCCCCCCCACTCCTCTCCCCCTCTCCTCCCCCCCCACTCCTCCCCCCCTCTCCTCTCCCCCCACTCCTCTCCCCCTCTCCCCCCCCCCCTCTCCTCCCCCCCCACTCCTCTCCCCCTCTCCTCCCCCCCCACTCCTCCCCCCCTCTCCTCTCCCCCCACTCCTCTCCCCCTCTCCTCCCCCCCACTCCTCTCCCCCACTCCTCTCCCCCTCTCCTCCCCCCCCACTCCTCTCCCCCTCTCCTCCCCCCCCCCCACTCCTCTCCCCCTCTGGTGGTTTATTTCCAAAATATTGATTCATTTATCATAAAAGAAGGGACAGTTTAAAATAAGGGTTTTCCAGTTCCATGATGATCAGCCGAACAAGACCATGAGGGGGGGAGGATCCAGGAGGGAGGGGTGCTGGAGGGGCCTCTCGGGGGGGTCACTCAGGGGGGGGGTCCTGGGGCTTCTTGGGGGTGGCGAGGGAGAGCTGCCGCAGGATGGAACAGCCGAGTGGAGAGTCTGGGAGAGACTGGGAGGGCTGCAGGAGACACAACACACAGGTCACACACAGCCAGAGGTGACACACACACACACACACACACACACACAACCAGACACACATAGCCAGACACACACACAAACAAACACACACAGCCAGACACACACAGCCAGGCAGAGGTCGGTATATGACCACTAGTGTGTCCTTGAGTAAGGCCCTCAGCCCTAAGTTACTCCAGGGAGACTGTCTAACCCTAAGTTACTCCAGGGAGACTGTCTAACCCTAAGTTACTCCAGGGAGACTGTCTAACCCTAGGTTACTCCAGGGAGACTGTCTAACCCTAGGTTACTCCAGGGAGACTGTCTAACCCTAGGTTACTCCAGGGAGACTGTCTAACCCTAAGTTACTCCAGGGAGACTGTCTAACCCTAAGTTACTCCAGGGAGACTGTCTAACCTTAAGTTACTCCAGGGAGACTGTCTAACCCTAAGTTACTCCAGGGAGACTGTCTAACCCTAAGTTACTCCAGGGAGACTGTCTAACCCTAGGTTACTCCAGGGAGACTGTCTAACCCTAGGTTACTCCAGGGAGACTGTCTAACCCTAAGTTACTCCAGGGAGACTGTCTAACCTTAAGTTACCCCAGGGAGACTGTCTAACCCTAAGTTACTCCAGGGAGACTGTCTAACCCTAAGTTACTCCAGGGAGACTGTCTAACCCTAAGTTACTCCAGGGAGACTGTCCCTGGAATCTCTAACCGTAAGTCGCTTTGGATAAAAGCGTCTTGTTAAATGGTAAAAATAAATAAAAATAAAAAACCTTCAGCGATGGTAGGTAGTTAGTTAGTTAGCTAGTTAGTTAGTTAGTTAGTCACTAGTTACTAGTTTTGTGTCTTACCCTCATGTGTTTAGACGGCGTGGTGTAGTCGTCAGGGCTGAGAGTCCGCTTGCTCCCAGGCGACCCCTGTTGCCAGGGTAACGGAGCGCCGCCGCTGGGGTGTCCGTCTCTGTCGCAATGGGCGCCGCGAGCCTCCGCCGTGACATCACCATCGCCCTTACCGCCGCCATCGCCCGTCCCGTTCAGCTCCGTGGACCGCTCCTCTAAGCTGTTCATGGGTGACCAGGTGTACGTGTGACTGAAGGCCACATCATCCATCAGAGACACGTCCATAGCGGCTCCTCCCTCCTCCTTCTCCTTCTCCTTCTCCTCCTTGCCCATCCAGAGCCTCCTGGGGATGGCCGGCGTGGAGGAGGAGCGGACCTCCTGGGACCACCTGGGGGTTCGTGGGGACAGAGGAGGAGGAGGAGGAGTGGACCACTGAGCAGGGCCGGAGGAGAAGCCTGGGGCTGTCCTGGGGGTCCGTGGGGAGGACAGTAGAGGAGAAGGAGGGTACTGAGCAGGGCCGGAGGAGAAGCCTGGGGCTTTCCTGGGAGGCGTGCCCGGCTGAGGCAGGGTGCCGTGGGGCTGGGTGGGGGGGAGGTCCCCCCCTGCGCCCCCTCAGCCAGCAGCAGCTCCTTGACCAGGCCCCCCAGCCGGGTGTTTCGGGGGACCTGGCGCCTGGTGATGGCGGAGGGCAGCCCCCCTTCCCTGGCCACCACGTACACCCTCCTCTGCCCCCGCGTCACGGCCGTGTAGACGTGCCTCCAGGTCTGGGCCCCCCCGGCCCCCAGGACGTACACCACCGTCTCTGTCTCTGAGCCCTGGGGGGGGGGCACACACACACACACACACACACACACACCAGGAGGTCACACACACAAAACACACACACACACACACACACACACACACACACACACCAGGAGGTCACTCAGAGTGTGAGTATGAGAGTGTGTGTGTGTATGAGGAGTGTGTGTGTGTATGAGGTGTGTGTGTGTCTGTGTGTACCTGGTAGGTGTGTGTGTGTGTGTATGTGTGTGTGTGTGTGTGTGTGTAGCTGGTAAGTGTGTGTGCGTGTGTGTGTGTGCGTGTGCGTGTACCTCGTAGGTGTGTGTGTGTGTGTGTGTACCTGGTAGGTGTGTGTGTGTGTGTGTGAGGGTACCTGGTAGGTGTGCGTGTGTGTGTGTGTGTGTGTGTACCTGGTAGGTGTGTGTGTGTGTGTATACCTGGTAGGTGTGTGTGTGTGTGTGTGTACCTGGTAGGTGTGTGTGTGTGTGTGTGTACCTGGTAGGTGTGTGTGTGTGTGTGTACCTGGTAGGTGTGTGTGTGTACCTGGTAGGTGTGTGTGTGTGTACCTGGTAGGTGTGTGTGAGTGTGTACCTGGTAGGTGTGTGTGTACCTGGTAGGTGTGTGTGAGTGTGTACCTGGTAGGTGTGTGTGTGTGTGTACCTGGTAGGTGTGTGTGTGTGTACCTGGTAGGTGTGTGTGTGTGTGTGTACCTGGTAGGTGTGTGTGTGTGTGTGTGTGTGTACCTGGTAGGTGTGTGTGTGTGTACCTGGTAGGTGTGTGTGTGTGTGTACCTGGTAGGTGTGTATGGTGCGCGCCCATGCATGCTGCAGGCAGCACTCTCTCTGCAGCTCTCTGTTGCAGACCCATACGCTCCGCCCCTCGCCGTCATCCAGCAGCAGGAGCCGCCTCTTCCTGCCCGCCTCCTCCCATGTCATATCCTGTAGGAGAATCAGATGATACGATAGGTGGACAGCCCTGTCAGTCATCCGCCATATTGCTTCAGTCACTTTTTTCTTTTTTTTATACTTTCTTTCTTGTGTATCTCTATTCAACAATCGTACTTGTTGTCGTTTTTCTTGTTTATTGTCCTGTCTTATCTTCTCTTCTCTTTTTTCCCCTGTACAGTGTCCTTCAGAAAGGCGCCTAATAATGAAATCTATTATTATTATTATTTCTTTTTTCAGATAAGAGGAAAGCAATGTGGAAAAGGGATATAATTCACCACCACTGTGCGCTTCGCTAACCATTTTGAAAAACTGTCAACTTGTTCAGAGAGTTCCAGAATTCTTTGGCAGTTGGCGATTATGGCTGCGTTCGTAAATTCGCTCTGGAAATCTGATCAGCACTCATGGAATGCCTCTTGTCCGATCAAATTACTTGGTCCCTTTATGACGTTGAAACCAGTGTGCACTCCGGCACTCTCAGAGCGAATTTACGAACGCAGCTAGTATGTCTACTGAATGTCCCCTCCTCTGTATCCCCTCCTGTGTCCCCTCCTCTGTGTCCCCTCCTCTGTGTCCCCTCCTGTGTCCCCTCCTCTGTGTCCCCTCCTCTGTGTCCCCTCCTCTGTGTCCCCTCACCTCTTGAATGAAGAAGATCTCTCCGTTACAGAGACGAACTTTCTTCTTGTCTTTCTTATCCCCTATTCTCCTCATGTTGGCCCCACTGCCCCTCTCCTCCTGTCCTCCTCCTCTCCTCTCCTCTCCCTCTGGTCCAGAGGGTCTCCTCTGGTTGTGGTCGGTCACAAAGCCGTTCTTGGTGCAGCAGACTTTGTCTCCAGGTCGAAACACCAGCCTGTTCTTATGGTTCCTGTGGTGCAGATAAAAAAAACACAACACGGTTGTCATACCAACACTGGTGTCATACCAACACTGTCCCAGCCATGACATTATTTACTAGTTTTCCTGCTATTCGTATCCTGTCTTATTTGTCACTTGTGTCCTGTACTATTGTCACTTTTTTTTTTATCTTGACTTAGGCTTGTTGCCTTATTGTCTGGTGCTGCTATGTCACAGGAACCGAAGCCTAAGAATGTTACTCTCTTACACTGGTGTAATATGTGTAAAAACCGTTTACTGTGACATAACAATAAAACTGGAAACTTGAAACACAGTAGAGATCATTTCAGTGTTAGGTTAAACAAAACAATCTTAAGTGGTTACAACAGTTAGTAGTCTAGTTCCTGTACTTACTTGGGAAGGTAGTTAGTAGTCTAGTTAGTAGTCTAGTTGCTTGTGGGGAGCATGGCGCGTTCTGGCCTGCAGAGGGAGCCAGACTGTCGGTGGAGGGGGATGACGGTCTGATTACGGACAGGTGTCAGTGATCAGACTCGTTATCCTACTGGTCTATTTAACCTGTGTGTGTTTGTTCCCCCGGGAGAATGCAGGGGTGCAAACTGGCGATGGTCCAAAAAGGTGACACTTTTTTTTTGCCCGTAGATGGTTAGCTCTATCATTAACAGTGGTCTAACAATGATGCGCGTGTAAGTAGCGATGGCCCTGACCTTAACACCCTCATAATTAATGTAAGCAACCTGTTCTCAAAATAATTATGCGGTTACAAGTTACAAGTTACAAGTTACATTTAAGACCTTTATAAGACTACTTTTAATAGATTTTAAGACCTATTGAGCAAGTATTGGTATTACTCACATTCGTTGATTATTTTCATTAGCAATGCTGGGTGATCTGTTCTGTTGCATATAGAACAATGATAATGTAAGTTAGCCTACTCTATCAATTTCTTGATTCATTTCCATTGCTTCTCAACACATTAGATATAATAGCATAAATAACAGAATAAACTCACACACTTACTCACACTGCATAGCCTACATACTGAGATATGGCGCACACACACACACACACCTCTCACAGGAGGTCCACACACACACACACACACACACACACACACACACACACACACACACACACACACACACACACACTATATTTACTAAACCACACATACCGTTGCTACCACTGCAAGTTTGAAGAAATTCTAACTTCACATGCCTACAGTCGAATCACCTCCTACGGCGATTATCATATCGAGGCCTCTTGTCTTATCATTTCACTTGGCAAAATATCGGGGTTTTGGGCGCAGCTTAACCAATGTTACACGAGCAATAAGTGTGCGATAAGTTTAGTTTTGTTTTATATGTTGTCTCTCATCTGCACGCGTCGTATTCCCACGCAGTGGGTCTGGCGACAATAATACATTTTCCGGTCTGACTTTTTAAATAAAAATAAAATTGATTCTACGCAAGTCTAAAGCACACAGAAGCCATTAAAAAATGTTATTTTGAAAGTCTCGCCCTTTGTCTGATCCTGATGTTATAGAAGCAGTGTAGCAGCAGGTTAAAAGCGAGGTAAAGGGGGACCCGAGACAGTCTCGGGCAGCGTTCGTAAATTCGCTCTGCGCACTGGGCTCAACGTCATAAAGGGACCAAGTAATTTGATTGGACAAGAGGCATTCCACGACTGCTGATCAGATTTCCAGAGCGAATTTACGAACGCAGCCTAGGGCAAACCACTCGCCGACTCGTTTTTTTCATAACACGAAACTTGAAGTTGTAAAGTACCCACTCGATATAATAAACAACAGTTTAACAATCACTAAATACTTATAATGATCATCTAATTATGTGTAGTTATGTGTTTCTAGCATGTCGATGTTCTATCAGGTAAATTCGCTAGAACTAACCTCCTAGTGCGGTGGCTTAAGACCATATTTGACAATAATGGGGACGCGCCGGACAAAAGCACCACATTTTTTCCATGTGCTCTACATCACCATAGCTTTCAATTTTTGGTGGGAGCCACTTCATCAAGATGGCCGATGGCGGCCATCTTGGATTTCCAAGGTGGCCGCCATGTAAAATCTATAAGTGCAAATATCTCGGCTTCCAAGCCACTTAGAAGGTCAATCTTGGTGTCAAAATATACATTTTCTGGGTCAGGGAATGCATTAAAGCTATTGAGAATATCATTATGTGATTATTTTATATTTTTGGACCACTGCACTGACTGAGGCTGGTATCGCATCCTCTGGCACAGCTGACTCTTTCCTCAAAGCATCCCACCTCACTAGGACAAGACATGCCCACCAAGTGAGCGCTCTGGCACTGGGGAAGCTGCAGCAGGATGCCTTCTTGGACATGGTGACTGAGGGACCACGTGATGAGAAGATCAAGTGCCCACAGAGAACAGGATTTCCCCCTCTATGTGGAGTCACTGAAGGCTCTCGTCCCATGGTTCTTCGCCCTTGATCACCAGAACTATGCCAGATGGATTCCTGTCCACATCCGCGACATGGAAAGCTTGCCCACGTCCATTCACAATGAATTTGAAGAACATGGTCACTGGGTTATTCCCAAGACCACAAACAGATTCTCAAGCATACCGATAGACCAGGCTCATGAGCAGAATAATGATCTGGTGAAGGGTTCTGAGGGTGCAGTGGGACTCACCGAGAATCCCTCAGCATTCAAGAAGTGGATGATCGCAGGGCCTGAACAAGCACGACTCCTAAAAGAGTTTGAGCAGGAGTTTATTTCAGAAGAAGGCAATAAACAACAACACCATGAAGAAGGAATGTCTACACAGAAGACATTCAAAGAACAAGCACTAGCTCTGGTGCACACCATCACTGGGATGAGCAATCCATTCCTAGATGATACCCCCGAGCTTCTAATGCTGGACACACAAAATATAACTGACGAGTCTGTGGTTAACACAGTCCGCAATGTGGAATCAGTGGACAGAGATCAGTACAACAAGTACCATGAGAGAGTGATCAGGAACCGCACACACTCCATTCACGAGCCCATCAAAAATAACTCATTGCCTCTCTTCAGATGCCCAACACCCAAGACCAAGACCAAGCAGGCAGGGCAGATCTCAATGTTGAAGGATGATGTTGCACTCTTCTCCCAATTATATATAGCCATGCAACACAGAGAGGGTGACATGAGCACCTTTTTTAAGCACGAAAACCATCCATACCCTCCCTCCCTATCTGACAGAGGGAAACTACGCTTGGGAAAGAAGTCAGATCTGCTAATTGTTCTGACAGAGAAGACACAACAGGAACCTCCAGGTACTTTTTTTTTTTTACAAACAAGTTGTAATCAGTCAGTGGCATTAAGTAATATCAGTAATAATCAGAAAAAATTGCATATCATTCTCTTCAAGGTCTGTAGAGAGTCCTTATTTACAGTTTGTGTTTCGTTTTTTAACTAACTTTCTTTTTTACCTCCAGGGACTTTTGATGTCAAAGTACTCGATGGTGCTGCTGTTGTGCACTTCCTGTCCACCACCAACATTACCACATTCGACGAATATGCCAGTTGTGTCTTTGTTCCCCACATCATGAAGCACTTGGAGACCTCTGCAAGAGTTGATGTGGTCTGGGATACTTACATCACCAGCAGCATAAAAGAGTCAACAAGGGAGAAGCGAGGCAAAGGGATACGACGGAAGGTGGCTGGTCAGAACAAGCTGCCAGGGAATTGGCCAGATTTCCTGCGTGACCCTATGAACAAGCAGGAACTCTTCACCTTCCTCTCCAGGAAGATTGCATCCATTGCCTGGCCAGATGGTAAGCAGGTCTTCATTACATCTGGCACCAGAGTGGTCGGCACAGACACCAGCCACTTCATACTGCCATGTAACCATGAAGAGGCCGACACCAGGATACTGATTCATCTGCTTGATGCCCTGGAGCATCGCTCTTCTACCTGCTTGGTACACACTGTGGATACAGATGTTGTCGTTATCCTCATCGGCAAGTTCCATGCCCTGCCCTCCAAGTATCCAGCTGCAGACATCTGGGTCGCTTTTGGCACTGGCAAGAACTACAGATATCTTCATATCAATAACATCTGCCATACTCTGGGCAAAGGTAAGTCCACAGCACTTCCAGTCTTCCACTGTTTCACAGGCTGTGACACAACCTCAGCATTCTGTGGGAAGGGGAAGAAGTCAGCATGGGAGGCTTGGAAGTCCTACCCCGAGGTCACCCAGGCCTTCAACTACATGGCAGCGAATCCGCACAGTCCCGTGACCATAGATGCCCAGCAATTTCAACTTCTGGAGCGCTACACAATCGTCCTTTACGACAAGACGAGTGATGTGGAATCTATTAATGAAGCACGGAGAGAGTTGTTCTGCCAGAAGAACAGAACCATGGAACACATTCCACCAACACAAGATTCCCTTCTGCAGCACTTGAAGCGAGTTGCCTACCAGTCTGGGATCTGGGCAACATCTGAACTGGCTCAGCAGCCGACACCCAGTCCAGAAGGATGTGGATGGACATTGGATAGAGACAGCCAGGTCTGGCTTCCTGTGTGGAGCATTCTACCAATGGCTTCGAAAGCCTGCACTGAACTGGTCAAATGTGGCTGTAAAAGCGCAAGTGGCTGTGGTGCAAAGTGCTCATGCAAGAAAGCACACTGGAAATGCACAGAGCTTTGCAGTTGTAAATGTGACCGATAATTTGATGATATAAAATGCTTTGTTATGTTAAAAAGTGAAGCACATAAAGTTCAATTCAATTAATGCATGTTGTCCATTTTTCAATATACATGCCATTGAAAACATACATATTAATATATGTCCAGCTGCTTAGGAACCGAGTTGAAAATTATGGATACATTGCCAGAATGAACATATTTATTTGATCTTGGCACAAATAATCATCTAGTGATATTCTCAATAGCTTTAATGCATTCCTTGACCCAGAAAATGTATATTTTGACACCAAGATTGACCTTCTATGTGGCTTGGAAGCCGAGATATTTGCACTTATAGATTTTACATGGCGGCCACCTTGGAAATCCAAGATGGCCGCCATCGGCCATCTTGATGAAGTGGCTCCCACCCAAAATTGAAAGCTATGGTGATGTAGAGCACATGGAAAAAATTTGGTGCTTTTGTCCGGCGCGTCCCCATTATTTTGCTAAGCTGCCGCACTATCCATACCCTGGTTCAGAAGAAGAAATCAGTCCTTCGTCACTTACATCGTCGTCCTCGATGAAACTTTTAGGTGGATTGGTTACCCTAGCCTAGATGGTCTTTGTGACATTTCACAATCACAAACATATACTGTATGTACAGAAACTCACTAAAGTATAAAACACCGCTAAAATACTGCTTCTCTTCAAATCACTCCATGACACTTTGAGGTCAGTGCATTTGTTTTTTTGGTGAACTACCGTAATAACCCTAAATGGCTAGAGAGTGCAACTTCTGTGCTTTCAGAAACGGTTGGATTTTTTTCGATTGCACATATAGTTCAAGAATTACGATAGTTTGAACGAACCCTGTAAATTCCTGTTGAGAAGTTATCGCAACATAGACATACAGTAACTTCTATGTTATTTTATTTGATTACTTCTTATGTTTCTACATCCATCTTAAGAACTTTTTAAGACGTTTTATTTCAACTGCAGCAGAGTTTAGCAGACAGGAAGATGTTAGCTTGGGCATCATGTGACTTGGATGAGATGAGATGTAGACCCCCCCCCCCAAAATATTTTTTTTGCAGATCTGCATGATTCACGTAGGTCACCTATTTTGAGGTAAAAACAGCGAATTTCACCTAAAGGTGACAAGTTTGCACCACTGGAATGAAGGAGACGGAGAGTGGCTGCCACACAGAGAAAGAGAGAGAGAGAGAGAGAGACTGCTCCAAGCCAACAACCGATCCCGAAAGGGGGGCGGAGTGAATGCGGAGCAGAGAGCGAGTACCAAAGGGGAAACAGCTAGGCGTGACGCACTGGAGCGGCGCACGCCTGTATTCCCATTGACTGCTTTATTCTCAAAACCTCTCGCCAGCACGTCGGTGACATGGCTGGGCTGTGCCTGTCCAATAAAATTTGTTGATTACACCGTTCCTCTGTGTCAACCTCCCTCTGTGCCTAGAGACCTTTACATTGCTGTACTTACTTAAGAAGGTAGTTAGTAGTCTAGTTAGTAGTCTAGTTGCTGTACTTACTTGGGAAGGTAGTTAGTAGTCTAGTTAGTAGTCTAGTTGCTGTACTTAATTGAGAAGGTAGTTAGTAGACTAGTTAGTAGTCTAGTTGCTGTACTTACTTGGGAAGGTGGTCGCTGTAATGTTTGCAGCACAGTTTGTTGATGAGAGCACACTCCCTCCTGCAAAGGACACAGACACAGTCTTACTCAAGCCTACTTCAACAGGGACCAGAGCTATTTGCCGGGCTCCATGCACAAACTGCACGCCATGCACATTTGATGCGACGACTCACCTTCAAAGCAGTGAATGAATCTCAGGAGATCAGAGTAGCAGGTTGGGGTACAACGTGTCCCTAATGTTGTCCTGCAACTCGATGCCGTGAGCAAACCTTCTCTCTATCTAACAGCATGGAGGAGACCCTGACCTTCTCTATAACAGCCTGGAGGAAACCCTGACCTTCTCTATAACAGCCTGGAGGAGACCCTGACCTTCTCTATAACAGCCTGGAGGAGACCCTGACCTTCTCTATAACAGCCTGGAGGAGACCCTGACCTTCTCTATAACAGCCTGAGAGACCCTGACCTTCTCTATAACAGCCTGGAGGAGACCCTGACCTTCTCTATAACAGCCTGAGAGACCCTGACCTTCTCTATAACAGCCTGGAGGAGACCCTGACCTTCTCTATAACAGCCTGGAGGAGACCCTGACCTTCTCTATAACAGTCTGAGAGACCCTGACCTTCTCTATAACAGCCTGGAGGAGACCCTGACCTTCTCTATAACAGCCTGAGAGACTCTGACCTTCTCTATAACAGCCTGGAGGAGACCCTGACCTTCTCTATAACAGCCTGGAGGAGACCCTGACCTTCTCTATAACAGCCTGAGAGACCCTGACCTTCTCTATAACAGCCTGGAGGAGACCCTGACCTTCTCTATAACAGCCTGAGAGACCCTGACCTTCTCTATAACAGCCTGGAGGAGACCCTGACCTTCTCTATAACAGCCTGGAGGAGACCCTGACCTTCTCTATAACAGCCTGGAGGAGACCCTGACCTTCTCTATAACAGCCTGGAGGAGACCCTGACCTTCTCTATAACAGCCTGGAGGAGACCCTGACCTTCTCTATAACAGCCTGGAGGAAACCCTGACCTTCTCTATAACAGCCTGGAGGAGACCCTGACCTTCTCTATAACAGCCTGGAGGAGACCCTGACCTTCTCTATAACAGCCTGGAGGAGACCCTGACCTTCTCTATAACAGCCTGGAGGAGACCCTGACCTTCTCTATAACAGCCTGGAGGAGACCCTGACCTTCTCTATAACAGCCTGGAGGAGACCCTGACCTTCTCTATAACAGCCTGGAGGAGACTCTGACCTTCTCTATAACAGCCTGGAGGAGACCCTGACCTTCTCTATAACAGCCTGGAGAGACTCTGACCTTCTCTATAACAGCCTGAGAGACCCTGACCTTCTCTATAACAGCCTGGAGGAGACCCTGACCTTCTCTATAACAGCCTGGAGGAGACTCTGACCTTCTCTATAACAGCCTGGAGGAGACCCTGACCTTCTCTATAACAGCCTGAGAGACTCTGACCTTCTCTATAACAGCCTGGAGGAGACCCTGACCTTCTCTATAACAGCCTGGAGGAGACCCTGACCTTCTCTATAACAGCCTGGAGGAGACCCTGACCTTCTCTATAACAGCCTGGAGGAGACCCTGACCTTCTCTATAACAGCCTGGAGGAGACCCTGACCTTCTCTATAACAGCCTGGAGGAGACCCTGACCTTCTCTATAACAGCCTGGAGGAGACCCTGACCTTCTCTATAACAGCCTGGAGGAGACCCTGACCTTCTCTATAACAGCCTGGAGGAGACCCTGACCTTCTCTATAACAGCCTGGAGGAGACCCTGACCTTCTCTATAACAGCCTGGAGGAGACCCTGACCTTCTCTATAACAGCCTGGAGGAGACCCTGACCTTCTCTATAACAGCCTGGAGGAGACCCTGACCTTCTCTATAACAGCCTGGAGGAGACCCTGACCTTCTCTATAACAGCCTGGAGGAGACCCTGACCTTCTCTATAACAGCCTGGAGGAGACCCTGACCTTCTCTATAACAGTCTGGAGGAGACCCTGACCTTCTCTATAACAGCCTGGAGGAGACCCTGACCTTCTCTATAACAGCCTGAGAGACGCTGACCTTCTCTATAACAGCCTGAGAGACGCTGACCTTCTCTATAACAGCCTGGAGGAGACCCTGACCTTCTCTATAACAGCCTGGAGGAGACCCTGACCTTCTCTATAACAGCCTGAGAGACGCTGACCTTCTCTATAACAGCCTGAGAGACCCTGACCTTCTCTATAACAGCCTGAGAGACCCTGACCTTCTCTATAACAGCCTGGAGGAGACCCTGACCTTCTCTATAACAGTCTGAGAGACCCTGACCTTCTCTATAACAGCCTGGAGGAGACCCTGACCTTCTCTATAACAGCCTGAGAGACTCTGACCTTCTCTATAACAGCCTGGAGGAGACCCTGACCTTCTCTATAACAGCCTGGAGGAGACCCTGACCTTCTCTATAACAGCCTGGAGGAGACCCTGACCTTCTCTATAACAGCCTGGAGGAGACCCTGACCTTCTCTATAACAGCCTGGAGGAGACCCTGACCTTCTCTATAACAGCCTGGAGGAGACCCTGACCTTCTCTATAACAGCCTGAGAGACTCTGACCTTCTCTATAACAGCATGGAGGAGACCCTGACCTTCTCTATAACAGCCTGGAGGAGACCCTGACCTTCTCTATAACAGCCTGGAGGAGACCCTGACCTTCTCTATAACAGCCTGGAGGAGACCCTGACCTTCTCTATAACAGCCTGGAGGAGACCCTGACCTTCTCTATAACAGCCTGAGAGACTCTGACCTTCTCTATAACAGCCTGGAGGAGACCCTGACCTTCTCTATAACAGCCTGGAGGAGACCCTGACCTTCTCTATAACAGCCTGGAGGAGACCCTGACCTTCTCTATAACAGTCTGGAGGAGACCCTGACCTTCTCTATAACAGCCTGGAGGAGACCCTGACCTTCTCTATAACAGCCTGGAGGAGACCCTGACCTTCTCTATAACAGCCTGGAGGAGACCCTGACCTTCTCTATAACAGCCTGGAGGAGACCCTGACCTTCTCTATAACAGCCTGGAGGAGACCCTGACCTTCTCTATAACAGCCTGGAGGAGACCCTGACCTTCTCTATAACAGCCTGGAGGAGACCCTGACCTTCTCTATAACAGCCTGAGAGACCCTGACCTTCTCTATAACAGCCTGAGAGACGCTGACCTTCTCTATAACAGCCTGAGAGACCCTGACCTTCTCTATAACAGCCTGAGAGACCCTGACCTTCTCTATAACAGCCTGGAGGAAACCCTGACCTTCTCTATAACAGCCTGAGAGACTCTGACCTTCTCTATAACAGCCTGGAGGAGACCCTGACCTTCTCTATAACAGCCTGGAGGAGACCCTGACCTTCTCTATAACAGCCTGGAGGAGACCCTGACCTTCTCTATAACAGCCTGGAGGAGACCCTGACCTTCTCTATAACAGCCTGGAGGAGACCCTGACCTTCTCTATAACAGCCTGGAGGAGACCCTGACCTTCTCTATAACAGCCTGAGAGACTCTGACCTTCTCTATAACAGCCTGGAGGAGACCCTGACCTTCTCTATAACAGTCTGAGAGACCCTGACCTTCTCTATAACAGCATGAGAGACTCTGACCTTCTGAAGGAGATGAACTGTGACCTGGTGTCGTCCTGAAGGCCGGGGGCCCCTGGGAGGAGGAGCTTGATCGCCATCTGCAGGTCTGGAAGACAAACTACATGTAGTCTTGTATAATTCTGCGCTTTGAGGTTTTTACATTCACATAAAAATGTTTGCCATTTAGTAAGCTACACCTTAACTGTCCTTCCTGAGACCTCTACATCCCCTCTACAGTTTATATACTGTAAATAAAAAACTAAAACAAAAAAATAATAACAATAAATAATAACAATAATAATAATCAATTCTTCCTTCTTCGAGCATCGTGACTGCCCATGCCCCCTGGGGTCCTAGCATAGATTACTTTTTCTTACAATGACTGATGGACAGATGATTCACTTACTTAGAAAAATGTGTTTGTTGTAAGTCGCTTTGGATAAAGGCGCCTGCTAAATGCCAAAAATGTAAATGTAATATCATCACCAGAGTGCGTAGTTCCATTTAGAACAAACAAAACAAAACAAAACAAATGTAAACAAAGACTGCTATTACTTCTTGTCAATTGCCACTGACTGTTGTTTGCAATAAAAAGAAAAAAAGAAAACATCAAGAAAAGAAAAAGAAAAGCAAAAATCATGGAAAGGAAAAAAGTTAGGAAGAATTTAAAAGAAAAGAAAAAATAAAAAGAAAGAAAAGAAAAGAAAACCATTCTATTATAAGAATATTAACACAGGACCAAGATGACGACTCACCGTCGTCCGACTCGTCGTTGGAGAGCAGGACGAGGATGAACCTGTGGTCTGCGGAGGGCATGGTGGCAGACCCGCAGGCCCGCAGGTCGCAGACCCGCAGGTCCAACACGCCGTCAAAGTCCAGAGGTCGGTACCGATGCTGCATCCCCATGTCTGAGATCCTGACACACACACAGAGCCGGGCTCAGTACACTCATAGGGTGCCAATGGCCCCTGGCCTGAGCTAGATTACTCTTCCTGCTACAACAGGTGAACTGATGATTCAACAAATGTATCGATTGGAAGTCGCTTTGGAATAAGGCGTCTGCTAAATGCCAAAAATGTAACAGAGTGGACTAAGACTAGGGTTAACAGAGAGTGGTCTAAGACTAGGGTTAACAGAGAGTGATCTTATGGCGCTTTTCCATTGACCAGACCGGTTCGGCTCGGCTCGGCACGCATTTGAAAAGTTCCATATAGTTTCGGGTAGGATACGTTCTCCACTATACACAAGAGACCAGGAACGAGCGGCGACAGTAGGAGGAGTTAAGTGTCATAAGAGCATTTCACTTTAATAAGTGCTGGTATACAGCTCAATGGGGGGAAATGCGATAAGAATTATGTCAAAATGCAGCACTATCATTCACAGATCAGCCTTAAAACATGTAACATTTAAATACGTTAGACAGGGAGCGATGTATTTCTACGGAAAGGCTGTGCTTGACGATTTCATTGCTCACTGACAGCGGGGCTCATACAATCTCCACGTTTGTTATAGATACGATTGCTGCGGTGTCTTGCTGGTAGTCAAATATATTTATTTATACAGCATATGGATGTTACGTGCCTGTTACTTGCCGCAACCAGGGAAACGCCGACATGCGTTAAAGGAAGCAAGACGCGAATCTACCAGCATTTGGCTCATGAGTGAACGGCAAAAAAATGCCTGGACGGCACAGCTTGGGATTCCATGGAAATGATAGGGAACTATGTGTGAAAGAGGCTTAAATGTTGAAATAACAGTAATACCATGTTCATTGATAAAATGAAATAAAGGATGAAAAGGGGAGATGGCAGTTTTAGAAGGGGGATGATGAAGCACGCTGGACTGTGGAACGGTCTAAGCATAGGCACAGCACATCGCCATAATAGCGATTTCTTTGTTATGCTTGTTGTAAATAAAAGTTCTATGATGCATTGAAATGACATTAAACTAAGATAATAAGATGGTTATCATAATTTTTCTAATCTTTATTAATAAGTTATTACAGAAACAGTAAGTGACATTTTCTGAGAGCGAAATCTGTTGTCTGTCTGGTATTTAAAAATGGCGGTTAGCGATGAAGTCTATGAACATGGGATGACAATTTCCATTGACCAATCAACGGTCTGCAGCGTCACACGTCACACACAGCCTGGCAAAAAAGTACCTATCGCTACCCTTCTCGAACTGGAACTAAAAACGGCACGGGTACTATGGCCCGGTACGGGTCGGTTGGCAGTGGAGAAAGGTAAACGAACCGGGCCAGCCCATGTCGGGTCTGGTCGGCCCGGTAGTGGAAAAGCGCCATTAGACTAGGACTAAACGTGCTGCTGTGTTTACTTACAGGCCGGCGTTCCTGACTATGAGCTCAGACTCAGCACGGTGGTTGGTCCTCATCTCTATGGACCAGCGGCGCCGCCTCAGGCTGTGGAACAGGTCGTGCAGCAGGTTACCAGGCTGGATGCTGGGCAGCTGCCTCACGTCCCCTACACACACACACACACACACACATTCACAGACATGTCTTTATGTTCCCTACACACACACACACACACACACACACACACACACACACACACACACAAACACACACACACACACACACACACACATGTCTTTATGTCCCCTACACACACACAAACACACACACACACACATGGACATGTCTTTATGTCCCCTACACACACACACACACACACACACACACACGGACATGTCTTTATGTCCCCTATACACACCAGTGTTTCCTCTATATGCATTTATTCGTGGCGGGCCGCCACGAATGAATTTCCTCCGCCACTAATTGATTCAGACAGTCCACTTTGATTCAGGCTGCGCAGAAAGGCAGCGAGTTATTATGACCGGAGAACAGAAAAAAAGCAGATTGAAGCTAGATTTAGGCCGCTTCCAGACCTACATTTCGTTACGATTTAGCGGTAGTTATTTACAATATGTTACAATGTTGCAATTAACCTCGTCGTTTGTGTTCGCACTGCAATCGAGACTGAATCACAAAACAGTTTTGTGATTGGTCCGAATTTAGCGGGACATTTGGATTTCAGGAAATCACTCTCCTCTCTCTCTCTTCGCCCGTCGCCGGTCCCTTTAATCCCGTAAACGTATCCTAATCGAAAATGCAACATCATCAGCGACGACTGTGGGTTATTGCATTTACCGCTGTTCTCTGGTTCATGTTCTTATATCAGTGCTCAGTATAGAGTATTTTAAATGAACATTCGTAATGTTTGTTTCTGATGTTCATGGTCAACTAAATCAGCCTATTTTGTGAAACAAATAGCTCAGCTGATGCATTACCTTGCTGTTGTTGTTTACCGAATGCTCCATCTGACTGTCACACTGTGATTTTACTTGTGTAAACAGTTAATGAGTAACGTTAGACGGTTTTGTGCGTGTACTCTCATGTAGGCCTACTTCGTATTGATCTTTCATTGTGTGTGTGTGTGTGTGTGTGTGTGTGTGTGTGTGTGTGTATGTATGTATGTATGTATGTGACTGTCAGTCACAAGTTTATATTCTACGGTTGTTGTTCAGTGCTATATGCGTGTTCCCGGTTCCATGTGTACTCTACTCTTGTGTACTTCATATTCGATGAGCTGATTATCTCTTGTGTACTTCATATTCGATGAGTTGATGATCTTTCTGTGTGTGTGTGTGTGTGTGTGTGTCATGCGCGTTCCGCATGTTCCGCTGCAGCTGTAGGATGTGTTGGTATTTGATCACCTTCTATATAAAATCACCTGCTCGGCTTTAATGACTTAACCGCTATTAAAAAATAAATAATTGTTGCCACCCTCTAGTTTTTGGTGAAATTACGTCTTTGTTTTGGGCGCCAGTGCGCGTTTTATGCACGTGCACGCGCGAAAACTGAACGCTCCACCACTAATGTGAAAAATCCTGGAGGAAACACTGCACACACGGACATGTCTTTATGTCCCCTACACACACACACCCACACACACCCACACACACACACACACACACACACACACACACACACACACACACAGACATGTCTTTATGTCCCCTAAACACACCCACACCCACAACCACACACACACACACACACACACACACACACACACACACCTTTATGTCCCCTACACACACACACACACACACACACACACACACACAGACATGTCTTTATGTCCCCTACACGCACACGCACACACACACACACACACACACACACACACACACACACGGACATGTCTTTATGTCCCCTACACACACACACACACACACACACACACACACACACACACACACACACGTCTTTATGTCCCCTACAGACACAGACACACACTTGGACATTCACATCAGGGGAGGCTGGTGGAGGTAGAAATCGGAGGACAGGCTCGCTGTAATGACCCTAAACCCTAAACCCTAACTCAACCTTAACCATAACCATGACCCTTACCTAGCCCTAACCATGACCCAGCCTTGACCCTTAACCCTTACAGTCCCACAACCATTTCAAACCACTCCGTCACCAGGGTGACACAAACAGGGACAGCCCACCTAGCCTAGCGTCCAGCGCTGTGCTACAGGGTCGGCCTCCCCAGGCGTCCCACCTAGTGTCCAGTGCTGTGCTACAGGGTCTCCCCAGGGTCCCACCTAGCCTAGCGTCCAGCGCTGTGCTACAGGCACGGCCTCCCCAGGCATCCCACCTAGCGTCTTCTACAAGGACGGCCTCCCCAGGCATCCCACCTAGCGTCCTCTACAAGGACGGCCTCCCCAGGCATCCCACCTAGCGTCCTCTACAGGAATGGCCTCCCCAGGCATCCCACCTAGCGTCCTCTACAGGAACGGCCTCCCCAGGCATCCCACCTAGCGTCCTCTACAGGAATGGCCTCCCCAGGCATCCCACCTAGCGTCCTCTACAAGGACGGCCTCCCCAGGCATCCCACCTAGCGTCCTCTACAGGAATGGCCTCCCCAGGCATCCCACCTAGCGTCCAGCGCTGTGCTACAGGGCCTCCCCAGGCGTCCCAGCTCACCCAAGAGGACCAGCTTCTGCAGCCGGGCGTGTCTGGTCAGCATGGTGAGGATGGAGTGGAGCATCTGCACACACACCAGGCTGCCCTCGTCCACCACCAGCACGCGCACCGGCGCAAACTTCCAGTCCACAGGGTCACCGCTCTCATCCTTCTTAGCATGCATGAAGCTCCACAGCACCTGTGCTGAGAGAACACAAACATACTGTATTGACCCATATTGACGCATATAAGACTGATTTTTTTCCCCGTAAATGGAATGGAATGGAATGGACTTTATTTGTCATTGCTACAGTACAGGTACCAAACAACGAAATTTAGGAGGGGTGGCTCCCCTGGTGTTAGGAAAGGGAAAAAAAAACACATTTAGAAAAAGAATAAAAAAGGTAAGGAGCTGGTTTACATAAATAAAGGCTATGTACACAATCCACTGTACTATACTGCACAGATAGTCAACTAGGGTTGTCATATTGCACAAAAGTATGTCTGAAAAATATGCATAAAAATATGTCTGAAAAAGTTGCATCGTCTTATATTCGCGCCCTAGAGTTTTTTTTTTTTTTTTGCACATCTACATCTTATGATAAAACGAAGAGAAAAGAAACATAGCATAACCCCTAAACAGAGGGGTAAAAAAGTGAAAAGGAAAAGAAAAGAAATCGTCTTCCCCCCCGTACTTTCTCTTTAAGGTCTGGAAACTCATAAATACACCATTCTCTGAAACTGTACACATCGCTGTTATGCCTTTTTGTGTCCATTCTTTGAATACTGAATCATATATCCCTGGTTTGAATTTTGAATCATAAGCATACCACCTCAGTGAGCGTGCTGCTCCCTCTAATTTGTATTTCTTAACTATGACATTCCATATTCCTAGTGTAAATGTTACTATTGGATCCATAGCATGTGTCAAAGTCTGTGTCAAATATTTGTCCCCCACCAAAATCTGAATCTGGTAACTCTGTACCTCCTTTTCCATTTCTTTCCATTGTGACTCATAGTCAGGCCTACACCAACAGGCTAGAGGTCTGAGTTGGGCTGCATAGAAATACTCCCTAAGATTTGGTAAAGCCATTCCCCCCTTACTTTTAGGTAGCTGAAGTGCTGTATATTTTATTCTCGGCCTTTTGCTATTCCAAATGAATCTGGAGATCATCCTATCCCAGGCTACAAATTTGTTTTGGGGAATATAAAATGGGAGAGATTGGAATAAATATAGTAGTCTAGGTAGGATATTCATTTTAACTGTATTCTGGCGCTGAAGTCTAAAGGCCCTAGAGGCCCTAGAGTTTTACACGTCAATATTCATTCACAACAACGTATGGCGCCAAAAAGTAGCCATTTTCCAAAAATGAGTCTTGAAAAAGGGGGGTCGTCTTATAATCAGGGTCGTCTTATATTCAGGTCAATACGGTATATAAAAAAAGCTCCTGATCATTATTATTATTATTATTATTATTATTATTATTGTTATTATGGTTAAAGGCATCACCTACCTATGGAACTGGTGGACTTGTGTTTTGTCTGAATTCATGAACATGGCAATATGCTCATGAAGCTATTCGATTGTCTAAATGGCCTAGTATGATGTCAGAGATTTCCTATGTACCGTAACCTGACGCCCATGGCAAATGGTTCTATGGCCAGGGTGAATATGAGCGGTGACAGAGGACAATCTTGACGAGCGCCACGTAAGATATTGAATGGTTTGGAGATAATATTGTTGGTGAGAATTTCAGCTGTAGGTTGAAGTATAAAGAGGTTTAATCCATTTGCAGAACATTTCCCCACAACCAAAACGGGTCAGAACCTCAAAGAGGAACGGCCATTGACTCTGTCAAAAGTCTTTTCGGGTTCCAATGACAGAATGGCTGTGTCTGGCCAGCCCCTCTTTTCATGTAGGATATTTAATACTCTTCTGACGTTATGGAATCGTTGATGTCCTTTAACAAATCCGTTTTGGTCTAGAGCTATTATCGAAGGGAGACTCTCCTCTAATCTTCGAGCAAGTGCCTTGCAAAGGATTTTAGTATCAGAGTTTAAAAGGGAGATCGGCCTTAAGGACTGACATCTGCCCCGTGGTTTGCCTGGTTGAATTCAATTAATTTAATTAAAGTAATCAGGGCTACTCTCAACGATGGGGGGAGCATACCTGTCTCAAATGATTCCGAGAACATTTCTAAAAGTGGAGTGTGTACCTGGTGGAGGAGTGTGTAGGTGCAGTGTGTAGGTGGTGTGTACCTGGTGGAGTGTGTAGGCGGTGAACCAGGTCTTCTTGGTCAGTAGGGCGGCAGCTCTGCCTGTGGGGGCCGTCAGCAGTACCTCATCTGCCCCCTGGAGGGCCGATGAAGATCTTCCCCTGTTACCCTCCTCCTCCCCTCCCTTCTCCACCTCCGCTTGCTTCTCCACCTCCTCCTCCTCCCCTTCCTTCTTCACCTTCCCTTCCTTTTTCACCTCCACCTCCCCCTCTTTCTTCACTTTCCTTTCCTTCTTCACCTCCTCCTCCTCCTCCTCTTTCTTCACCTCCTGGGGGGGTTGGAGGCGGGGGTTGGGAGGTGGTGGCGACCCCCCCCAGCCCTCCAGGTCGTTCTCCAGGTCGCGGCATGCGTTGTTCACCTCCTCCTGGTCGCTTTGCCGCAGCTGCTGCAAGGCCGCCCTGAACAGCAGGCTGACCACCGTGGTCTTCCCGCAGCCGCCCTTCCCGCTGATCACCGTCACCGGGTTGGAGCAGATCATCTCCGCCGCCCGGACCTGGTCCTCGTCCAGCTCCAGAGGAGGGGGAGGGGGAGGGGGGCTCTGCCCTGACGCTTGGTGCTCCTGGCTGGGGCGGGTGGTCTGAGGATAAGGGTCCGGTCGCATGCCGCCTGTGTGGTGGTCAGAGTCTGCGTGGGGAGAGTGGGGGTCAGGGTGGGATTGGGGCTCTCCATGGGCAGGAGAAGTGGATCCTTCATTGGACCGTCCAGCACCAGTACCACCACCTCCACCTCCACCACCACCTCCACCTCCACCTCCACCTCCACCTCCACCACGGTCGACCTCAACCATGTTACCGTCCAAATCACACCGTTCATCGGGGTGGCTAGCCTCCCCTGCCTCCCCCCTCCCTTCCCTCCCCTCCCCCCCCTGCCTCCTCTCCTCCGCGGCGGCGGCCAGCACCCCCCTGGCGTCGAGCGGCAGGCTCCAGGCCTCCCCCTCGGCCAGGAGGCGCAGGCAGGCGGCGATGCCCGCCTCGTAGGTGTGCAGGCTCCTCAGTGCCACCTTCTGGCGCTCCCTCACCACTGCGCCCAGCTCCTCCAGGAAGCGCACCGCCTCCCAGGCCTCCTCGTCTGCGATGCAGGCCCCCCCCCCCCCGGCACCGGGCCGCTGTGTCCTCGCACAGGGCCTGGCGGTCCATGTAGGTGCTGCCGGTGCCGTGGCAGTGGTCCTTCAAGCGGTCGTAGAGGCAGAGGGCGTGGCGCTGGAGGGGGGGGAGGAGGCGGAGGAGGCCGCAGTCGTGGAAGGAGCGCAGCTGAGCCTCGCACCGCACGAGCTTCAGCTCCTTGTACATTACCTAGGGAGGGGGGGAGGGAGGGAGGGGGAGAGAGGGAGGGAGAGAGGGATATATAGATAGATCGATAGATAGAGAGAGAGAGAGATAGAGATAGAGAGAGAGAGATAGAGAGAGATGAGAATTAATAACAAAGGGGACAGACAGACAGATTAACATAATTATTGTTCTACTGCACCTTTCTGTCATTGTCTTCTTAAACTATTTTTGCTTATATAGTGCTGTTTTATTACATTTTATTTTATTTTATTTTATTATATTGCTGTCTGTGTCTTTATGTCCTGTGCACCAACCACACCAAGTCAATTACCTGTATGTGTGAATATACTTGGCAATAAAAAATAATTCTGAGTCTAATGCGTGCACACGTACTTGGCTGAAGCCCAGCTTCCAGACGTCCGTCCTAATAACCTCCTCCAGTTTGGCCAGCAAGCTGAGATCCATCCCCTCCCCTTCCTCCTCCTCTTCCTCCTCTTCCTCCTGCTGTGTGGAGGAGGAGGAGGAGGTCGGGCGTGTCTTCTTGCCCCTGCCCTTCCCCAGGAGCTCAGTGAAGTGGCCGGGCAGCAGGGTGGGCAGGTACCTCATCACCTGCGGGTACAGGGAGGCGGCGTGCACTCGCATCCCTGCAACTAGAACATACAACACGGTGGGCTTGGATCTAAAACACACCACACTGGGCTTGGATCTAAAACACACCACAGTGGGCTTGGATCTAAAACACAACACGCTGGGCTTGGATCTAAAACACACCACACTGGGCTTGGATCTAAAACACAACACGCTGGGCTTGGATCTAAAACACAACACAGTGGGCTTGGATCTAAAACACAACACGCTGGGCTTGGATCTAAAACACACCACACTGGGCTTGGATCTAAAACACAACACGCTGGGCTTGGATCTAAAACACAACACGCTGGGCTTGGATCTAAAACACAACACAGTGGGCTTGGATCTAAAACACAACACGCTGGGCTTGGATCTAAAACACACCACAGTGGGCTTGGATCTAAAACACACCACAGTGGGCTTGGATCTAAAACACACCACACTGGGCTTGGATCTAAAACACACCACACTGGGCTTGGATCTAAAACACACCACACTGGGCTTGGATCTAAAACACAACACGCTGGGCTTGGATCTAAAACACACCACAGTGGGCTTGGATCTAAAACACAACACGCTGGGCTTGGATCTAAAACACACCACAGTGGGCTTGGATCTAAAACACACCACAGTGGGCTTGGATCTAAAACACACCACAGTGGGCTTGGATCTAAAACACAACACGCTGGGCTTGGATCTAAAACACACCACACTGGGCTTGGATCTAAAACACACCACACTGGGCTTGGATCTAAAACACACCACACAGGGCTTGGATCTAAAACACAACACGCTGGGCTTGGATCTAAAACATAACACGCTGGGCTTGGGACTAATACACCACACTGGGCTTGGATCTAAAACACACCACACAGGGCTTGGATCTAAAACACAACACAGTGGGCTTGGATCTAAAACATCTTTCAGTATGGTACCAGCGGGAATTGAACCCACAACCTAAGCGTTGTTAGCTGAATGGTTACTACCAGCTGAGCCACAGAGTACCACAGAGGACCACAGAGGACCACAGAGGAACACAGAGGAACACAGAGGAGGACAGAGGAACACAGAGGAGGACAGAGGAACACAGAGGAGGACAGAGGAGGACAGAGGAACACAGAGGAACAGAGGAACACAGAGGACCACATAGGAGGACAGAGGACCACAAAGACCCACTGGAACACCCGGTGGTGCGCAGGTCACCAACCTGAATGAGACACCAAGGCTTTGAGCTGCTGAGCCACGGCCACGTTCCTCCCCCCTTCCTCAAACTCCCCCAGGACCTCCGGCAGGGTGGGGAGGCTGACGTCTCTGTCCCTGGGCAGCCACTCGTAGAATGAGGTGATGAACTCCGGGCGGACGCCGCAGGCCGTGAGGAACAGGGACGCCATGGAGCGCCGGCCCTCCCGGTCCAGGTCCGCGCGGAGCTTGTAGGCCGGGTAGCCCCGCAGGACCAGCTTCTGCCGGTGGCGTCGAGCGGTGCAGGTCACCTCCCACCACGGGTCCCGGAGGGCGAAGCAGCCCTCCACTCTGTACCTCTCACCAGACACGATGTCCTGGAACTCAACTGTCAACCAAGAGGACAGAGGGAGGGAGGGAGAGGGAGAGGGGGTTGATAGAAAGATAGATAGATAGAGCAAGAGAGATGAGAATTAATAACACAAAGGAGATAGACAGACAGATATAGACAGATATAGATAGATAGATAGTTAGATAGAGCAAGAGAGAGAGATGAGAATTTTATTTATTGTTATTAATTATTAATAACACAAAGGAGATAGACAGACAGATATAGATAGATAGATAGGGCAAGAGAGAGAGACAGAGAGAGATAAGAATTAATAACACAAAGGAGACAGACCGACAGACAGACAGACAGACAGAAAGACAGACAGACAGACAGACAGACAGACAGACAGAGAGACAGAAAGACAGACAGACAGATGTTGTGGAATATCTTTTACTCGGATACCTTCAAATAATAATACTAGCCTAAATAATAACAAAGACCTGAGCTGTTGATTCCTCATAGAGCTTTATTGCCAGCAAGAATGGAGCTGCTCTGCAGACACACAGCAACAACAGCAGCAGCTCCAGAACACCCATCAACACAGACCGTTATACCTTTTCATAGTGACCCCACATAAAATGGTCATTTGCATAGCCCCCATTCCTAGCTGTTCCTGTAACCTCTCAAAACCTCTTTGACCACTGATTAACCCCCATCTGTCTCCAGGTTCACAGGCATGCCTGGCCTGTCATGTTTACTTTTGCAAAGGTGGGGGGGGGGGCATCATACACACTTATTGACCTCCTCTGGGCTGTCCTTCTGATCATACATGGTGCAATGTTGGTCTCCGTTCCCAACATTCTGATCCGTCCCTAAATCCTTTTCATCTTGAGTTCAATCATGAGGTCATATGAGGCATATATAGTATATACAGTATATCTCAAAAGTGAAAAAATCTAAATCGAAAGGGTGTACTCACTTTTGAGATATACTGAAACACAATTGATTTTTCAATTTCACATTTTTAAATCCACCAGATAGAGATAGACAGAGCTATAGAGAAATTAATAACACAAAGCGGATATAGATAGATAGATAGATAGATAGACAAACAGACAGACACGAACGCGAAACAGAGCAATGACCAGAGATTCTACTACAATATGCAACTGGGTTGTTCAAACCAGTCAGAGGAATGTAACACACGTTTAATAAGGGTCTGTCAACCTTTCTAACCTTTCTAACCTTTCTTAACACAAAACAACAACAACATATATTACGACCCAAGCAAGTCCAAAACAGTCGCAAGTTATTATTATTAATTATTATTATTATTATTATTATTATTATTATTATTATTATTATATATGGTGAATAAAGGCTTGGGGGTAGTGGTGGTCTAGTGGATAGTGAGTTGGACTTGGGATCGGAAGGTTGTGAGTTCAAATCCCGCCTGAAGCCACACCACTACTAGTGTGCCCTTGGGTAAGGCACTTAGCCCTCAGTTACTCCAGGGGGAATGTCCCTGTAATTCGTAATTGTAAGTCGCTTTGGATAAAAGCGTCTGCTAAATGGCAAAATTATTAAAATGATTAAGGCTGCGTTCGTAAGTTCGCTCTGAGAGCGCCGGAGCGCACACTAGGTGCAACGTCATAAAGGGGACCTAATGCCATGAGTGCTCATCAGACTTCCAGAGCGAATGTACGAACGGACCCCAATTGAAATAAGCCAGTGGCTTTCTTGGGTTTTTATCCTGTTAGTTGACCTTGTATGTAATATGTACTTTCATGTACCTACTTCTGCAAATCTTCTAATAACGTTTTCAATCAATCAATCAAAAACGGAGCCCGAGTGTCTAGGAACTCTCACCTTCGCTCCTCGCAGGTATGGAGGAGGTCAACAGGTGTCCCCCGTAGGAGACGCTCAGCATTAGGGCTGGGTATCGCCACTGATTTCCCAAAACGATTCGATTCCGATTCACAGCTCGATTCACAGCCCGATTCGATTCGATTCACGATTCGATTCGATTCGATTCGATTCCGATTCGATCTAGTTACAATATAAATTTTTTGCTTGAATATGAAAGAGATTCTCTGAACTAATGCTATAAATGGTTCAAGGAACCCTATAACATGTAGCATTGTTAAACATATCAATGAATTGACTCCAAAGCAGTTACATGAATGTACTTTTTATTTACATATGACTTTGCTTTTGTCCAGCTCATCTCTATCGTCACATTTTTTAAATCCAAAATGCACCCAGACATCTGACTTTAAGCCTGGTGGTGACTTGAGTGTCCCTGCCATCGCCATGTTTTTAGATTTTAGTGTTGAGACCTCACGTTGCGTGAGATATGATAAATTATTGTAGCGCGAGATCTGGCCACGAGATCTCGTTGCGGGTTGAAGCTGCAAAAAAAAAAAAAAAAAAAAAAAAAAAAAATCGATCTCGGGATTTATGAATCGATAATCGCTCATTTTAATGAAGATCGATTCAGAATCGGGAAATCGATTTTTTGAACCCAGCCCTACTCAGCATATCCTTCATATCCAGAAACTCCGGCTGTCTCTCCTGCTCCTCCTCCTCCGAGTCTGAGTCCTCCGCAGGAGCACGGAGCTTCTTCTCGGGTAGGATCGGATGTACCCACAGAGGGTCCTGTCCCCGAGGGGAGAGCCCAGTAGCGACATGTTGGTCTGTCTGACGTTGATGTTTACCTGCTCCTCAGTTCGCGGTTGTTGCTGGTTGATTGTGTACATCCGGCTGACATAAACATGAAGGACGTTGTTACAGCGTCCCCCCCCAGCGGGCTGGAGTGGAAGTACAGCCAACAACGCCTCTATTTACATCTGGAACAGCTCAAAGTGCTTTAACAAATCCACACAACATAAACATAATAATAGAACAATAGTCATCAATAAAACACACAATAGTAATAATATAAACTACATCATAAAACAGGAAAAACCATACAATCCGAGGGGCGTAGAACAAAGATAAGCACAATAACTAAATAATACCAGAATAACTATAAGATTTAAAGTAAATATATCAATATATACAATATATGGAGTACAGCCAACAAAGCTTCTATTTATAGCTGGAATGTAGTGTAAGGGCTAGGGTGAATGTAGTGTAAGGGTTAGGGTGAATGTAGTGTAAGGGTTAGGGTGAATGTAGTGTTAGGGTCAGAGGTGTCAAAAGTATTCACATTCATTACTCAAGTAGAAGTATAGATACTATGGTTTAAAAAGACTTCTGTAGAAGTTGAAGTATCAACTCAAGCTTTTTACTCAAGTAAAAGTATAAAAGTACTGGTTTCAAAACTACTTAAAGTATAAAAGTAAAAGTAATGTAAGGGGGAAAAAATGCCATTAAGGACAAAAGCTTAGGCCACGCCACAGGGGCCTATAGTGCACTACCCCACCTCCCCCCAAAAAAACATTTTTCTAAAGGCCATAATGACTATTATGTTATTATTAAAATGTTAATGTTGAAAAATTTGGGATGCACTTATTTCAGACGCATTTATGCCCATTGAAAATGAACACATTTTAGTACAATGCAAATACATTAAAGAACCATATATGTGTACTACTGAGCATTAACATGTGAACACGGAAGATATGATGACTAGTTGCCTAAGTATTGTAATGGTGCAAAAAGTCAAACGTCAAAAGTCAAAAGTCAATAGCCTTTATTGGAACTGTGAGGGCAAAACCATAACAAAGTAGTGATTCAATATTTCCTGAAAAAACACACACATACACACAATCTACATCAGCATCAGAGTTACCAATAAGCTTTGTTCAGCCGCAAAAGCAGCAGGTTCTCAAAATTCTTTGAGCCAATGCATGCTCTTTTTGGCCTGAAGATCAGCCCTGCGACACTAAACAGTCTTTCACAGGCTGCTGAGGCAGGGAGTCCCGTATTAAGTTTGAGTGATAGCTGGCACACAGCTGGGAAGGTCTTCAGTACCTCTACTGTGTCTCCTGGGCACCCCAGGTACGCATCCAACTGCTGGGACGTTTCAAGAGGGCCGGTCTTCTTCAAGGAGGAAAAGAAGTCCTCTTCCTCAGACGATTGGGAGCCCTCACTGAAGTGTTTCTCGTCCTGACAGTCCAAGTGGCTTCTGATATAGTGAAGGCCTGTGGAATAAAAAACAAAAATCATGACAATTTAGACTATATGGCAGTATTGTAACTGTGTATTGGATAGTGTTGTGTGTGTGTGTGTCATTAAATGTAATTTCAAACTAATTTCACTGTCTTCATAGAAATTACACATATTAAGCGGAAGTGAGACACTTACCAAGTTTGAGGATATTTTCGTCACTTGTCCAACAGGTCTTAAATTTGGGAACTAGAATGGCTGCGGCTATCAGTTCTGGATCTGCAAGCATCTCTCCGAAGCGTTTCTCAAGGCCTGAAAGAAGTGCAGCAATCAAAGGCTCACAGAACTTGGAGGCGACTTGAAGGTGCTGTAGCTTGGTCCTTAGCAGAGTTATGGTGGGGACCAACCATCCCATCTGCACACTGGTTTCTCCCTGAAGAACATCCAGTGCCTTTGCAACTGGGCTCATTGTCTTCGCATATTCTGCAAGAAATGCAAGTTCCACTGGAGTAAACCTGTACAAAGAAGAAGAGAAAAACACAACATGGAACATTAAGTCTACTTGATGTAGCACCTTCAACTGGAGGAACTGATCATTAAAAAGGAAAAATATTGTCATCTGAGACTTTTAGAAATGAAGTTGTGTTGCTACAAATCACATTCATAGTAAATATGGGGACTGCATATTGGCATAGTGCATACGTGTTCTACAGTATTCCAAGTATAAAACTGTGACTTAATCTATTGTTAATCACTTCATTAACTGTAAGGCAGAAAAACAAGCACTTACTTGGGTGTATCTAGTTCACTGCAGACAGCTGCAAGGGCTCCCTCGCCTTGTTCTCGTGTTATTCTCACTATTCTTTCTACGGCTGAGAAGAGTGAATTCCACCTTGTAGCAACAGGCCTTACGAGTTGGAGTTTGCAGTGGTCTTCAATTACTTCAGATGCGGTGGTTGATCTTGAACTTTTATTCCACAGGCTAGAGCATTTGGCAAATGTGGACCTTGACACGCGCTTGTACAGTGGGTTGACCTCTGCTTTTGAAGCATCAACTGTGGACACTAAATTGAGGAGGTGGCAGGCGCAGCGATGGTGCTTGGGTAGCTGGTATTCTAAGTAGTCATCTTCTTCCAACAGGGCTCCGGCATCAACAAATTCAACACCCTCAAGGCTTTCCTCTTCTTCATCGTTATCATCATTTTGGCCACAATCATCCTCTTCTCCATCACCCTCTCCTACAGGTTCAGCATTGTTGTTCTCGTCAGTCTGCCCATAAACTCTGAAGGCTTTCAGGAAGTTTGATCCGTTGTCAGTTGTAGTGCGAACAATCTTCTCTCTGACATTGAATTCTGTGTGAATATCATTTAGGGCACCAGCCAGGGCAGAAAAGGTATGTGACCCTTTAAGTTGCTTGCATGCCAGGGCAGCACAGGATCTCTGCATGGTCTGGGGGTTAAACCAGTGCGCAGTGACACCAATGAAACCGCGACGGTGTGCCGTCCAGCAGTCTGTTGTTGTTGCTATGAACTCAATTTCACTAAGGGCAGCTTTCAGTTTTCTTTTCATTTCAACAGAGGCCTTTGTGACTTTGTTAACAACAGTATTACGCGTCATGACATTCGTATTTGGCTGAAGATGTTGCACAAGCTCAATGAAGCCCTGTTGCTGAACAATGTGTGGTGGGTGCAAGCCTTGGACAATGAATTTGAGGACTACTTCATCCACACTTGCCTGGGACACTCTTCGAGCCTCCCACAGCTTGGTTTGTTTGGAGGGTGGGGTCAAAGAACCTTCAGTGGATGACTTCCTTTTGAGGGCTGTTGAAGAAAGTTGCGTGTACCTCTCTAGACGAGTGGGGTGTTTCTTCTGTGGAGAAAATGAATGCACAGGCACAGATTGAGATTCATATTATTTCTCTCAAACCACAAGCTGAGACTATCTAGGACTTCCGCTGTATTAAATGTCACGCTGGAAGTTCATGAATGGAGGTCAGACTACAAGTTAGGGAGCAGTTTCACTGGTCTATGCAATTATGTTGAGCAGACCAGAATATTGCCACTTAAAGCTGTTTTAGGACCACAAGCAGCTGCTGGCATGACTGAAAAGTAACATTATTGTTAATGGCACACACCGCGCACATTTCTTCTCCCGTGGGAACATAATTAACTCTTTACAGCAACAAACACGGTAAAACTCCGACCTCAACACATGAAGGATTACAAATGAAACATTGAATCATAGCCTACTGCTAGCAAGCAAACCATGGGATGTTCTTAGCCATAGCAAACATTGCAAATTTACCATTAGTACGTTACTAGGTTACTACAAAATGTCGACTGATAATAACAAACTTTCAGCTTACCTCAATATGCTTTTTCAAATTAGACGGTGAGTTTTTGAAGGCCATTAGCTCGTGGTACTTGGGTGCGCAGAGCTTGCAGCGCATTCGAAAGGAGTTGTTTTTGCATCCAACCATTTCAAAAAATTCTTCCAGGTACGGCCAGGGATGGAGAAGGGTTGGCTGATCTTCCTGGCTATCAACCTGGTTGATGCTGGTGCTTGGTTGGGACATTTCGCTGTTATTTTGAGTCTCTGGCACGGTCACGGACATCTTTGGCTACATACATCTGCTTTCCTTGCTGGAGTGTGATTTGTGTCATGTGCAGCAGATGGAATGCATCTCGTACAAACCAATAGGGTGTCGGAATGGTATAATGTTTATACTTCTTGTCACAGCTCCGCCCCTGGCTCATCAGACGTCGATCAGTGAACGATTAAGAGCGCCCCTGGCTCATCAGACATCAATCAGTGGACGATTAAGAGCGCCCCTGGCTCATCAGACGTCGATCAGTGAACGATTAAGAGCGCCCCTGGCTCATCAGACGTCGATCAGTGAACGATTAAGAGCGCCCTTGGCTCATCAGACATCAATCAGTGGACGATTAAGAGCGCCCCTGGCTCATCAGACGTCGATCAGTGAACGATTAAGAGCGCCCCTGGCTCATCAGACGTCGATCAGTGAACGATTAAGAGCGCCCCTGGCTCATCAGACGTCGATCAGTGAATGATTAAGAGCGCCCCTGGCTCATCAGACGTCGATCAGTGAACGATTAAGAGCGCCCCTGGCTCATCAGACATCAATCAGTGGACGATTAAGAGCGCCCCTGGCTCATCAGACGTCGATCAGTGAACGATTAAGAGCGCCCCTGGCTCATCAGACGTCGATCAGTGAACGATTAAGAGCGCCCCTGGCTCATCAGACATCAATCAGTGGACGATTAAGAGCGCCCCTGGCTCATCAGACGTCGATCAGTGGACGATTAAGAACGTCTGATGAGCCAGGGGCGGAGCTGTGACACTTCTCATCCAACCACAATCAAATTCACTCTATCCGGATGGCGCGACTTATCTGGATAGGTTTTTTTTGTGTGTGTTTTTTTTAACGATGAAAAGCTGTAATGAAAACAAGCTGAAATGCAATAGGAGTAACGAGGCTATTTTTAAAATGTAAGGAGTAGAAAGTACAGATAATTGCGTGAAAATGTAAGGAGTAGAAGTAAAAAGTCGGCTGAAAAATAATTACTCCAGTAAAGTATAGATACACAAAATTTCTACTTAAGTAAGGTAACGAAGTATTTGTACTTCGTTACTTGACACCTCTGGTTAGGGTGAATCTAGTGTAAGGGTTAGGGTTAAGGTGAATGTAGTATAAGGGTTAGGGTTGTAAGGGTTAGGGTTAAGGTGAATGTAGTGTAAGGGTTAGGGTTAAGGTGAATGTAGTGTAAGGGTTAGGGTTGTAAGGGTTAGGGTGGTAAGATAGTAACCACCTGGTTATAGATATCTCATGTATGCTGGATTGAAAGGGTTGACATGAGCACAGAAATGAGCACATTTTGAATAGTTATTAATAAGTTAATATAATAGTTGGTTTTGGAATCAGTCTGGCATTTTAATGCTGATAGCCTGTTGTATAAAAGCAATAATCCACTCCAGTTCATATGACATGTTTCTCATGGCTGTCACGTGGTCATAGACACCAGACCTGTCTTGTGAATAAGGGGACTTTATTTAAAAAAGGATTCAAATATCAAGGCAACATAATCAAAATTATACAGAAAATAATTGTTAAAAACTAAAACATTTTGTGTTTACCAGAGTTAGTACCAGCTTTGATCATTGTGGTCACAGTACAGATTCTACCTCCAAAAATGCTTTTAAATATTCCTAATAAATTAAATCAAACCTGAATCTTACTCTTCAGAATGGGCACCCCTCTTATAAATAGTAGATATATATATATAATGGTCAAGAGTCAAATAATAAATACAATTTTTAAAAAGCATATTTGTTGGCGTAATAAACAATAATATCAAAAGAGAAAAAAGGCATCTCTGTGACCAGAGAGTGAGGTACTGAGAGCAGAGGCGGATATGACAACTTCCTTCCTGTCTGCCTCGGTTCCTCTCAGTCGTGCGTCATAGAAAGGAGCTCCTCAGATTGGATGAGGCCGCTGTTGTACAGGTCGATCTTGTGCCTCAGTCGCTGCTTAGCGGGGTTCTCCTCCACGCTCTGGGGAGGGTAGCTGCTGCCTGGACACACACAGTTACATTTGAACCATTTTAAACCACTTTAACGCTTTTATCCAATGAGACTTACAATGACAGATGACAGGGACTGTCTCCCTGGAGTAACTTAGGGCTGAGGGCCTTACTCAAGGACACACTAGTGGTGGTGTTCCCAGGTCTTACTCAAGGACACACTAGTGGTGGTGTTTCCAGGTCTTACTCAAGGACACACTAGTGGTGGTGTTCCCAGGTCTTACCCAAGGACACACTAGTGGTGGTGTTCCCAGGTCTTACTCAAGGACACACTAGTGGTGGTGTTCCCAGGTCTTACTCAAGGACACACTAGTGGTGGTGTTCCCAGGTCTTACTCAAGGACACACTAGTGGTGGTGTTCCCAGGTCTTACTCAAGGACACACTAGTGGTGGTGTTCCCAGGTCTTACTCAAGGGCACACTAGTGGTGGTGTTCCCAGGTCATACTCAAGGGCACACTAGTGGTGGTGTTCCCAGGTGGGACTAACAACAACAACAAAAACAGCCGTCCTCCGATTTCTACCTCTGCCGGCCTCCCCCCCTGACACAAACGTAATACTCGCCTTGTGGGAGGAGCTCTGGAGGGCACGCCGTGAACCCATTCGCCCGGCAATCTTCACAGCCCCGCCCCCCCGCCTCCGCTGAGCAGCTGCACTGCACGGGCCAGCTGCCATACAGGTCCATTGAGTCTGTCAGGCTCCGCCCCTCTGTCTGCTGACTCCGCCCCTCTGTCTGCAGGCTCCACCCATCTGTCTGTAGGCTCCGCCCCCCCACCACCGCCCCTGCCTCCTGACGGGATGCGGGGCTGCAACGCTGTCCGCCGTTCAGGAAGGTCACCTCTGATTGGCTGCACTCGCAGGGCCCTGGCTGGGCGGGGGCTTGGGCTGGGGGGGGGGCGGGGGCAGGGCCCTGGTCCTCCACGGTGCAGCTGTGCAGCTCATCATCCTCCACGGGTATACTGGGGGTGAGGCTGGAGCTGGGGCTGGGGTTAGGGGGGCTGGGGTTGGGGAGGCTGAGGCTGGGGTTGGGGCTGGGGCTGGGATGTAGAGGGCTGGGGGTGGGGTTGGGGCTGGGGGTGAGGCTGGAGCTGGGGCTGGGGTTAGGGGGGCTGGGGTTGGGGAGGCTGGGGCTGGGGGTGAGGCTGGGGCTGGGGTTGGGGCTGGGGGTGAGGCTGGGGCTGGGGTTGGGGCTATGCTGTGCCCCACCAGGGGCTGTCTGGTCCAGGGTGTGAGGCTGGTCTTCAGGGGAGCAGGGCAGAGGGAGGAGCTGGCTTAACACCTGTAAAACCTGGGGGACAGGTGGAGGAGAAAACAACACACAGGAGAGGAGAGGAGGAGAGGGGAGGGGGAGAGGAGAGGGATAGGGAGGGATAGAGGAGAGGAGAGGGGGGGAGGAGAGGGATAGGGAGGGATAGAGGAGAGGAGAGGGACAGGGAGGGGGAGAGGAGAGGAGGAGAGGGACAGAGGAGACACGATTAAAAATAAAAGACACACAAAACATTAAATCATAATAACGCAACATATTATCACAACATATTTCTCAATAAGTCCACGAATAAAGTGGTTGTAAATGACTGGAGAGCAATACAAAAATTAGCTGCAACGTTTGCAGGAAAAGTGCTCTACAAATAAACAATATTATTATGATTATGATTATGATTATTATTAGATTAGATTAGATTAGATTCACTTTATTGTCATTACATAGTACAAGACAATGCAACAGAATGATTGTGAGTCTAACCAGAAGTTATTGCAATTATATTGCAGTGATAAGTAGCAGTATTTACAGCATCTATACAGTAAAGTGCAAATGGTACAATGTCATACGATGGTGACTGGATGTATATGTGCAGTGGTATATATACATTTAGATTATTATTATTATTATTATTATTATTATTAATAATAATAATAATAATAATAATAATAATAATAATATACGGGCCAAGGGTTCCCATTGAAACTAAGATGTTCTGGTCCACTCACGGCGGCCATGTTGGGTCTGCTGTGGGGGCGTGTGGCGGTGCAGTCCAGCGCCAGGCGGAGCAGGCAGAGGGGGGCGGGGGCGGGCCACACCCCGGCCCTCTGGTCCAGGAAACGCAGGCAGGAATCCACGCTGCCGCTGTTCTCCACCTCCTCACTCAGGACCTCTCTCTGGGGGGGAGGGGGAGACAGAGGGGGAGAGAGAGAGACAGAGGGACAGACAGAGGGAGAGAGACAGAGAGAGACAGAGAGAGAGAGGGACAGACAGAGAGAGAGAGAGAGACAGACAGAGAGAGAGAGAGAGAGGGAGAGAGAGAGAGAGACAGTTAAACACATTACCAGTTAAACACGTTGCTAGTTAAACACATCGCTAGTTAAACACATCACTAGTTAAACACATTACTAGTTAAACACATCTCCGTGAATCATCACGCAAATTTTCGTCAATAATTAGTTACACAAATCTGAATCACAAGTTAGGAGTCACCCTGTGAGTGAACCTGGAGTTAGGAGTCACCCTGTGAGTGAACCTGGAGTCAGGAGTCACCCTGTGAGTGAACCTGGAGTCAGGAGTCACCCTGTGAGTGAACCTGGAGTCAGGAGTCACCCTGTGAGTGAACCTGGAGTCAGGAGTCACCCTGTGAGTGAACCTGGAGTCAGGAGTCACCCTGTGAGTGAACCTGGAGTTAGGAGTCACCCTGTGAGTGAACCTGGAGTCAGGAGTCACCCTGTGAGTGAATCTGGAGTCAGGAGTCACCCTGTGAGTGAATCTGGAGTCAGGAGTCACCCTGTGAGTGAATCTGGAGTCAGGAGTCACCCTGTGAGTGAATCTGGAGTCAGGAGTCACCCTGTGAGTGAACCTGGAGTCAGGAGTCACCCTGTGAGTGAACCTGGAGTCAGGAGTCACCCTGTGAGTGAACCTGGAGTTAGGAGTCACCCTGTGAGTGAAGCTGGAGTCAGGAGTCACCCTGTGAGTGAACCTGGAGTCAGGAGTCACCCTGTGAGTGAACCTGGAGTCAGGAGTCACCCTGTGAGTGAACCTGGAGTCAGGGGTCACCCTGTGAGTGAACCTGGAGTCAGGAGTCACCCTGTGTGTGAACCTGGAGTTAGGAGTCACCCTGTGAGTGAACCTGGAGTCAGGAGTCACCCTGTGAGTGAACCTGGAGTCAGGAGTCACCCTGTGAGTGAACCTGGAGTCAGGAGTCACCCTGTGAGTGAACCTAGAGTCAGGAGTCACCCTGTGAGTGCAGTCTTACCAGCAGGGTGCGTTTAGGCCCCTCCACCACCTGACGTCCTGTTAGAGTCTCCATGATGACCTGAGAACACACAGACGCTTTTTACACTACAAAGAAATTTATACTCATAATATAATTTTCCATGACCATGATCTATGTATAGATGTCACATTACAACAATGTGAATAATGGAATATTACTTAAAATAATACAGTGTCTATTTTATGTTTCTTGGCCCTTAGAAAAACATTGGAATGCTTACATTTATAATTGGGTGTGTCTGGACCCCTAATTTGCATATTTCCAAGAAGGGGCTCCCTGAAAATGAGTTTTACCATAACTTTTACCTTTTTCTTTTTCAATATTGACCCATTTAGAATGTTGGTGAGCATGTGGGAGGGACAGACTTCCTGAATTTAAAGGCAGTTACAATTTGAATTTGAATTCACCTCAAGACCCAACTGCCAAAGCGTTCAGGAACACTCACCACCACTCACCTAGAGTGCCTCAGCTGTCTTTACGTGGTATCTGCCTAGCAACAACACTCTGATTGGCTACACAACGAAGAGTCATCATTCTATGCCTCTGGACTCACCACGCCCAGGCTGTACACGTCCAGGCTGACAGACAGCTTGCCGTCGCGGATGTACTCCTCCGGCAGGTATCCCAGGGTGCCCCGGGAGGGCGTATCCATGGTGATGGTGCAGCTGCGGCTGACGGCGTGCGGCCTGAGGCGTGCGCCCTGGAAGTCTGACAGTTTGGGCTGCAGGGCCGCATCCAACAGGATGTTACAACTACAGAGGGGGGAGGGGGGAGGGAGGGGGAGGGGGGAGAGAGGGAGGGGGGAAGGGGGAGAGAGAGGTGGAGAAAGAGAGAGAGGGAGAGACGAGAAGGAGAGAGAAAGAGGGGAAGGGGAGGGGAGAGAGAGGGGGAGAAACAAATACCTTTTTGAAACTGATACTATGGTACTTTTGGGGGGGGGGGGGCGGTTCGACAGTTTACAAGTTAACAATCACTTCCCCCAGCACTATTCTGAACGGGAGAAGCTGAGCTACTGCACGACCAGTGGAGGTAGACACCCTGGCCTCCCCCAGCCTCCCCCGGCCTCCCCTGGCCTCCACCAGCCTCCCCTGGCCTCCACCAGCCTCCCCAGGCCTCCCCCAGCCTCCACCAGCCTCCCCCAGCCTCCCCTGGCCTCCCCTGGCCTCCACCAGCCTCCCCCAGCCTCCCTGTACCATACCTAGTGATGTTGCCACAGATGACAGTGCAGGGGGGGGCCGTGTGGAGGTGGTGGACGGCCTTCGCTGTCCCCTTGATGATGTCTACACGCTGCTGCCACGACAGGGGGGGGTCAATGTCCTGGAGGGGAGGGGAGAGGAGGAGAGGAGAGGAGGAGAGGTGAGGCAGAGGAGAGGGAGAGAGGAGAGGAAGAGGGGAGAGAGGGAGGAGAGGAGGAGAGGAGAGGGAGAGGGGAGAGAGGGAGGAGAGAGGAGAGGAGAGCAAGAGAGGAGAGGAGAGGAAGAGAGGAGAGGAGAGGAAGAGGGGAGAGGAAGATAGGTGAGGCAGAGGAGAGGAGAGAGGAGAGGAGAGAGGAGAGAGGAGAGAGGAGAGAGGAGAGGAGAGGAAGAGAGGAGAGGGACAGAGGAGAGGAATAGAGGAGAGAGGAGAGGAGAGGAGAGAGGGAGAGAGGAGAGGAGAGGAAGGGAGGGACAGAGAAGGGGAGAGCGGAGAGCGGAGAGGGAGAGAGGAGAGGAAGAGAGAGGAGAGGAAGAGAGGAGAGGAAGGGAGGGACAGAGAAGGGGAGAGAGGAGAGAGGAGAGGAAGAGAGGAGAGGAGAGGAAGGGAGGGATAGAGATGGGGAGAGAGGAGAGAGGAGAGAGGAGAGGAAGAGAGATGAGACGAAGAGAGGAGAGGAAGGGAGGGACAGGGAGGATAGGTTGATGGCAGGAGTCTAGCCAGGGATGAGGCCTTAGTGAGCCTCACACTTCAGACATGTTGTGGTTACGCACCGTGACGACGGTCGCCACGGTTATTGAGCCAACATCCCATGATGCAAAGGTCTACTTCCCTGTACGGTGACACACACACACATGTTTAACAATGAAGTGAAATAGTGTTCACCACAAGGCAGAAGTTAGCATTAGTGTTAGTGTGTATGTGTGTGTGTGTGTGTGTGTGTGTGTGTGTTACCTGGTCATGTAGTCTGTGTGTGTGTGTGTGTTACCTGGTCATGTAGTCTGTGTGACAGTGATCCGTGGGGCAGGTAGGGGTACACCAGACAGTGTGTGTGTGTGTGTGTGTGTGTGTGTGTGTGTGTGTGTGTGTGTGTACCTGGTCATGTAGTCTGTGTGACAGTGACCCGTGGGGCAGGTAGGGGTACACCAGACAGTGGCGCTCTCCTTCAGAGAAGAACCCCAGCAGGTCCAGGATGTTGGGGTGCTGGTAGCTGCAACACACACACACGCGTCGGTGGTCAGTAAACAGGAGGCCAGGGGAGGCTGGGGGAGGAAGTAGAAATCAGAGGACGGGCTCACTGTGATGCATGGAACGGAATGAGGAATGGTGTCAAAGGTGTGTGTGTGTTTGATACCCTCCCTCATTCCATTCCATGCGTCACACTGAGCCCGTCCTCCGATTGTCTCTCTCTCTCTCTCACCCATCCTTCCTGTCATCCCTCCTCTCTCACCCATCCTTCCTGTCATCCCTCCTCTCTCTCACCTATCCTTCCTGTCATCCCTCCTCTCTCTCTCTCACCCATCCTTCCTGTCATCCCCCCGTCTCTCTCTCTCACCCATCCTTCCTGTCATCCCTTCTCTCTCTCACTCTCTCTCTCTCTCTCTCTCTCTCACACCCATCCTTCCTGTCATCCCTCCTCTCTCTCTCTCACCCATCCTTCCTGTCAATCTCTACTGTCTCTATCCCAATGAAGCAGAAATGCCCTAAAAAAAATGTTCTACCTCCAGCCCCCTCCTCTTACTTACAGGCACGTGAGAATATAAACTACAAACTTGGATATGGGAACAAATCTGTGACACGGTCTGGTGAAAGGGGGACCAAGTCGGCAACCAATCAAAATGTTCTGACTTTTATTTTGAAACACGGAACTATGTTTCAACGTTGTTGAGAATCACAACACAAACACGCTAGTCGAGCCAAAATACTGCAACAACGCAATGGATTGGGTGAGTAATCCCCCCACTGCTACCTAGTTAACAACAACACTACTTTACATTGTTAGCAGGCTCACAAAACAAGCTGTGTTAGTTGACTAGCGATGTGTGTCAATGATTCTCAACAACGCTGAAATGTATTCACACTATTTTTCTAAATAAAAGTCTGGACATTAAATCAGCTGCCGACTTGTTCCCCTTTTCTCCAGACTGTGTCACATATTATGGTCTTATGGACTTCAGAGTCACAGTGAGTCCATCTAAAATGGTGAGGAGGGAGAGAGGGGGGGGGAGTGAGGGAGAGAGAGAGGAGGAGAGAGACAGAGAGAGGAGGGTAGAGAGGGAGAGGGAGAGAGACAGAGAGAGGAGGGGAAAGAGGGAGGGGGGGAGAGACAGAGAGAGGAGGGGAGAGAGGGAGAGAGAGAGAGAGAGAGGAGGGGAGAGAGGGAGGGAGGGATGGAGAGAGGGAGGGGGGAGAGACAGAGAGAGGAGGGGAGAGAGGGAGAGAGACAGAGAGAGGAGGGGAGAGAGGGACGGAGAGAGGGAGAGGGAGAGAGAGAGAGAGACAGAGAGAGGAGGGGAGAGAGGGAGGGAGGGATGGAGAGGGAGGGGGGGAGAGACAGAGAGAGGAGGGGAGAGAGGGAGAGGGAGAGAGAGAGAGAGAGAGAGACAGAGAGAGAGAGACATTGAGAGAGAGGGAGAGAGAGGGAGAGAGAGAGAGAGAGGAGGGGAGAGAGAGTAGTGGTTACACATGGGTCTGTGACATTCGTGTGCTCAGTGAGTATTCAGTGGCTGAGTTCCCAGACGTACAGGTGGTGGACTTCCATCTCTCTTCTGAACCGGTCCCACAAGTCCCTCCATGACGCCTTCTTCACCTGAGGGAACGACCACAGAACATAAACAAAATGTCCGCTTGTCTTCCTCTACACCGAGCCAGTTATTTTAGAAAAAAACTAATACAAATACTATTCAGAGTTCTCCGTTATCGAGGGAGAGAGTACTGGAGTATCTGTTTATAGAGGGAGAGAGTACTAGAGTATCTGTTTATAGAGGGAGAGAGTACTAGAGTATCTGTTTATAGAGGGAGCGAGTAAGTATCTGTTTATAGAGGGAGAGAGAACTAGAGTATCTGTTTATAGAGAGAGGGAGTACTAGAGTATCTGTTTATAGAGAGAGGGAGTACTAGAGTATCTGTTTATAGAGGGAGAGAGTACTAGAGTATCTGTTTATAGAGGGAGAGAGTACTAGAGTATCTGTTTATAGAGAGAGAGAGTACTAGAGTATCTGTTTATAGAGAGAGGGAGTACTAGAGTATCTGTTTATAGAGGGAGAGAGTACTAGAGTATCTGTTTATAGAGAGAGGGAGTACTAGAGTATCTGTTTATAGAGGGAGAGAGTACTAGAGTATCTGTTTATAGAGAGAGGGAGTACTAGAGTATCTGTTTATAGAGAGAGGGAGAACTAGAGTATCTGTTTATAGAGAGAGGGAGTACTAGAGTATCTGTTTATAGAGAGAGGGAGTACTAGAGTATCTGTTTATAGAGAGAGGGAGAACTAGAGTATCTGTTTATAGAGAGAGGGAGTACTAGAGTATCTGTTTATAGAGAGAGGGAGAACTAGAGTATCTGTTTATAGAGAGAGGGAGTACTAGAGTATCTGTTTATAGAGAGAGGGAGAACTAGAGTATCTGTTTATAGAGGGAGGGAGTACTAGAGTATCTGTTTATAGAGGGAGAGAGTACTAGAGTATCTGTTTATAGAGGGAGGGAGTACTAGAGTATCTGTTTATAGAGAGAGAGAGTACTAGAGTATCTGTTTATAGAGAGAGGGAGTACTAGAGTATCTGTTTATAGAGGGAGAGAGTACTAGAGTATCTGTTTATAGAGAGAGAGAGTACTAGAGTATCTGTTTATAGAGGGAGAGAGTACTAGAGTATCTGTTTATAGAGAGAGGGAGAACTAGAGTATCTGTTTATAGAGGGAGGGAGTACTAGAGTATCTGTTTATAGAGAGAGGGAGAACTAGAGTATCTGTTTATAGAGGGAGGGAGTACTAGAGTATCTGTTTATAGAGAGAGGGAGTACTAGAGTATCTGTTTATAGAGAGAGGGAGTACTAGAGTATCTGTTTATAGAGAGAGGGAGTACTAGAGTATCTGTTTATAGAGAGAGAGAGTACTAGAGTATCTGTTTATAGAGAGAGGGAGTACTAGAGTATCTGTTTATAGAGGGAGAGAGTACTAGAGTATCTGTTTATAGAGAGAGAGAGTACTAGAGTATCTGTTTATAGAGAGAGGGAGTACTAGAGTATCTGTTTATAGAGAGAGAGAGTACTAGAGTATCTGTTTATAGAGAGAGGGAGTACTAGAGTATCTGTTTATAGAGAGAGAGAGTACTAGAGTATCTGTTTATAGAGAGAGAGAGTACTAGAGTATCTGTTTATAGAGAGAGGGAGTACTAGAGTATCTGTTTATAGAGGGAGAGAGTACTAGAGTATCTGTTTATAGAGAGAGGGAGAACTAGAGTATCTGTTTATAGAGGGAGGGAGTACTAGAGTATCTGTTTATAGAGAGAGGGAGTACTAGAGTATCTGTTTATAGAGGGAGCGAGTACTAGAGTATCTGTTTATAGAGAGAGGGAGTACTAGAGTATCTGTTTATAGAGAGAGGGAGTACCTGTTTGAAGAGCTTGACAGCAAAGGTTTCGGATCCCTTCACTCCTTTGTAAACTTCTGAAAAGCTGCCTTCAGAAATCTTCATATCCTGGTGAAAATGTCTGGTTCCTTCTACGACATCAGAGTATGTGATCACAGGCTTGTGGTTTCTACCTGTAATGAAAAATTGGGAATATTTTTAAGATGAAGTAAAAAAGAAGAAAAAAAGAAAAAGAAAGCTTAGATAGTGAGTTGGACTGGTGATCAGAAGGTCAAATCCGACTTGGGAACACCACCACTAGTGCGCCCTTGAGTAAGTCAAAGTCAAAGAAGAAATCGGACACTTTCCAGAAGTTTCAGTTCAGTTAGTGAAGGGTATTCCTCCTGATTATAATACGTCGTGTAAATACTCATCGATTTCAGTTCATCATGTAAACAACCGCGCGCGTATCGCAATAAACACTGAACCTTAAAAACAGTGGACATTTAAGTACAGGATATAAAGTACAGGATATAAAGTACAGGATATAAAGTACAGGATATGAAGTACCGTGGTCACTTGGGAGGTGATTGGGTTGAATCCCAGCAGTGTGAAGGGACTCACTGTCAGCCGAGGAAGACTGTGAAGAAGATGACATCATCACAACATTAGACGCAAGTACGTAACATCAAGTCCCTCACTGTCTCTTACCAGGGGAAGTGATCGCTTGAAACAATAACAGTTGTCCCAGGGGGGTATTCCATCAACACGGCTGAGGAGCAATCCAGGCTTATTTTTGACAAAATCAAAATGAGACCAGATTTTTTGATAAGTCTTGGGGGAAACTTATCAAAACAAAATAAGCCAGGATTTTCCTTTAGCGACGTTGATGGAATACCCCCCCAGGACTTGTAGCAACATCGTGGTCCTACCGTGGGTGGGGGGGGGCATTGTGCCTTTTGGGGTCCTTCACTGGGGGGGTCTGTAAGTGTAAGAACAGCAGCTCAGTCGTAGCGTTATATGAGAGAGAGAGAGGAGGGGAGAGAGAGAGAGGGGGAGAGAGAGAGAGAGGAGGGGAGAGAGGAGGGGGAGAGAGAGAGGAGGGGAGAGAGGAGGGGGAGAGAGAGAGAGGAGGGGAGAGAGGAGGGGGAGAGAGAGAGAGGAGGGGAGAGAGGAGGTGGAGAGAGAGAGAGGAGGGGAGAGAGGAGGGGGAGAGAGAGAGGAGGGGAGAGAGGGGGGGGGGAGAGAGAGGAGGGGAGAGAGGAGGGGGGGAGAGAGAGAGGAGGGGAGAGAGGAGGGGGGGAGAGAGAGGAGGGGAGAGAGGAGGGGGAGAGAGAGAGGAGGGCAGAGAGGAGGGGGAGAGAGAGAGAGGAGGGGAGAGAGGAGGGGGAGAGAGAGAGAGGAGGGGAGAGAGGAGGGGGGAGAGAGGAGGGGGAGAGAGAGAGAGGAGGGGAGAGAGGAGGGGGAGAGAGAGAGAGGAGGGGAGAGAGGAGGGGGGGAGAGAGAGGAGGGGAGAGAGGAGGGGGAGAGAGAGAGGAGGGGAGAGAGGAGGGGGAGAGAGAGAGAGGAGGGGAGAGAGGAGGGGGAGAGAGAGAGAGGAGGGGAGAGAGGAGGGGGAGAGAGAGAGAGGAGGGGGAGAGAGAGAGAGGAGGGGAGAGAGGAGGGGGGGAGAGAGGAGGGGGAGAGAGAGAGAGGAGGGGAGAGAGGAGGGGGGGAGAGAGAGAGGAGGGGAGAGAGGAGGAGGAGGGGGAGAGAGAGAGAGGAGGGGAGAGAGGAGGGGGGGAGAGAGAGGAGGGGAGAGAGGGGGGGGGAGAGAGGGGGAGCTCCAACTGTGTGGTTGGTGTTTTGTTGACACCAAAGCGTGTTCAGTAAAAGAGGAAGCCAGCGGCTTTACAGAAGTGAAATCTGTCTGAGTCAGAGTGTGTCCATTTTTAAATCACCAATGAAGACTCACTTGTTGGACCTGCTTTAATTAGAACGTTAGTTGTCTTTTTAATAAACGCTTATAACATCAGTTTTGTTTTTAACTTACAAAAGAAACAGTAACAAATCCTGTACTACAGTTAGACCTCTGTCATCTCATACTGTGCAGATAGAATACAGAGTGTTATACAACAGTTAGTTCCGACCAAGTCATTTGATTGGACAAGAGGCATTCCATGAGTGCCGATATACAGTATAACAGCACTGGGACTTTTAACTATGTGTATCACTCCGAAATGACCGTTAGCTAGCCTGCAGATGTTTGTGTTCAGGTTACTAGGCAACAGTCCAGTTGCGGAACTATTTTTTGTTGACGGAGTCAAAATAAATGATTAAATAGACAAACAAATCATAATCTGTTGTCACTCATTACTGTTAACTAATAAATTGCGCTGTAGAACTGTTGTATAAAAGCAATATCACACTCGAGGTCGTGCTGTTATACTGATTATTAGCACGGCTGTGATTGTCTTCCTACTCGGCCTGCGACCTCGTACCTACGACCGAATCACAGCCGTGCTGATATTCAGTATAACAGCACGACCTCAAGTGTGATATTGCTTAAGTGTAGAATAGATAGACAACAACAGACAGTTGTGGTATGCATATCGGTAATACACTCTGGCAGCGTTCGTAAAGTCACTCTGAGGGCGCCGGAACGCACACTGGGTTCAATGTCATAAAGGGACCCAAGTCATCTGATTGGACAAGAGGCCTCTCTCCCGCTCTCTCCCTCTCTCTCCCCCTCCCCTCCCCCGCCCCCCCGCCCCACTAATACGTGCCACAGCCTTACCGTGAGGCTGAAACAGCTGCAGGGCATTGTCTGTCCCTCTCTCTCTCCCTCTCTCCCTCCCTCTCTCTCCCCCTCTCTCCCCCTCCTCTCCCCCTCCCTCTCCCCCCCCCCCCCCCTTACCGTGAGGCTGAAACAGCTGCAGGGCCCTGTAGTGTCCCATGTCTCCCAGGACGAGGACCAGGTCCCCCACCGTGGCGTTCCTCTGGGCCCAGGACCACAGCAGCTCCCGGGTGGGGCTCCGGCCTGCCGCCTCCAGCCTCTCCGTGCCACGCACCTCCAGCCAGCTGGGCACGATGTGAGCCGCTGGGAGAGGGAGGGAGGAGGGGGAGAGAGAGGAGGGGGAGAGTGAGGAGGGGGAGAGAGAGGAGTGGGAGAGAGAGGAGGGGGAGAGGGGAGAGAGAAGGGAGAGAGAGGGGGAGAGAGAGGAGAGAGAGGGAGTGAGGAGAGAGAAGGGAGAGAGAGGGGCAGAGACGGGGGGAGGAGGAGAGAAAGAGAGGGGGAGGGGGAGAGAGGAGACAGGAGGGGAGAGAGAGACAGAGAGAGGAAGGGAGAGAGAGAGAGAGAGGAGGGGAGAGAGAGAGGAGGGGAGAGGGTGAGGGAGGGAGATAAGGAGAGGGAGAGAGGGGGAGAGTGAGGGGAAGGAGGGGGAGAAAGGGGGAGAGAAGAGGAGGAAAGAGGGGGGAGGGGGAGGGAGAGGGGGAGAAAGAGGGGGAGAGAGGAGGAGGGAGAGAGGAGGGGGAGAGGGAGGGAGGGAGAGAGAGGGGGAGAGACAGAGAGGGGGAGAGAGTAGTGGTTACGCATGGTTCTGGGACATTTGTGTGCTCAGTGAGTATACACTATACAGTGGCTGCGTTCGTAAAAATACGCTCTGGAAATCCGATCAGCACTCATGGAACGCCTCTCCTTCTAATCAGATTACTTGGTCCCTCTATGATATTGAACCCAGCGTGCGCTCCGGCGCTCCCAGAGCGAATTTACGAACGCAGCCAAAGAAACCAACAGAGATATACAATCTCAACACACTCACTCACACACTCACTCACACACACACACACACACACACACACACACACACACACACACGGCACGGCAAGGCAAGGCAAGGCAAGGCAAGTTTATTTGTATAGCACATTTCATACAACAGGGGCAATTCAAGGTGCTTTACATACATTATTTAAAAATACAGCAAGAGCAGCAGGGAGGGAGGAAGGGACACACACACACACACACACACACACACACACACACACACACACACACCTAACTGGTCAACTCTGTCTTCAACTTGACAAAACTCACAAAAATGAATAGAAGTGTGTATTCTCACCTAACCCTCGCCATCCAAGACTGTCATCGCCTGTGTCGATTATCTTACAGAACGTCTCTATCAGAGACGGAGAGACGTCGTATAAGTACATAGATGAGTCCATCTGCAGCTAGGTAATAATAATGTCACTGTCAGACAACACGGAGGCAGACCCGGTCTCTGGCGGAGCATTGCTGCATTCTGGAAATACCCACGTTTAGGCTGCGTTCGTAAATTTGCTCTGAGAGCGTCGGAGCGCACACTGGGTTCGACGTAATAAAGAGACCAAGTAATCTGATTGGACAAGAGGCATTCCATGAGTGTTGATCAGATTTCCCGAGCGATTTTACGAACGCAGCCTCAGTATGGTTACGCCCCCCAGTCAAAGTTGTGACGATCGACGGAAAAACGACCAAAAAACAAGTTTCCTTGCCTGATTAATCATGTATGTGCTTTAATTCACGCAGCCATACGTGTGGAAATCGTAGCAGTAACAAACCACTGTATTTAATTAATAAATAACATGAACAATAACTAATATTACTTATATAACCCCAAATCTAACATTGTATTACTTATATCCAGCCCATCCCTATTATAACCCCAAACAGGGCTGGACTGGGACAAAAATTAGGCCCTGCCATGTGGCTCAGACCGGCCCAACACAATCGGTCCGACACCGCCGATCAACATGCTGGCAGTCTGTTGAATATACCATTTGTAAACCCCCCTATTCATAGCTTTCATGTGACGTCACAGCATAGTGGAAACGCCCACCTGACGGGCAAAAGGCACTTTTTGCGGGCAAAACCCACGGGCAAAACCCACTTTTTGCGGGTTAATAACTTTGATTTCCCGTGGGTTAGGAAAATAATTCCAACGTGTCCGGAAAGAGGAGGAGCCAGGGAATCCAAAAGTTTTTGAATGGAGTCGATCCTCCACTCCTATCACAGTGGACACAGCAAGGAGCGAATTAGCGGTAGAACTCCCGAACGCCCGGTTGATCGAGTTTCGTATTAAAAGTATATGTTCTCGGGGTGTCAGCGCGGTGTGTAAGGGCTCAAAATGACCGTATACTGATGGTGAATTTAGAGAAATTAAAACTGTGTTTGTAGCACCTCCATAGCCGGTGTTATTCACGGTCAAAGCCGGTCAAGGAGGCACCCTTTGCGGCTTAATAACTTTGATTCTCCGGGGGTTACGGTAAAAATTCCAACGTGTTCGGAAAGAGGAGAAACCAGGGAATCGAAAAGTTTTTGAATGGAGTCGATCCTCCACTCCTATCACCGTGGACACAGCAATGAGCGAATTCCCGGGTAGAAATATCCCCTCGACCCGCTGTCAGCGGGAGTTCCGTCCAGCAGCGGTAGAACTCCCGAACGCCCGGTTGATCGAGTTTCGTATTAAACGTATATGTATACAACAACCTGTAGCGAATACCCTGGCAATCTAACAATTATATTAGAGTGTATAATGCATAAACTGGGCATAGTCATGGTCTTTGCTTGGCTGGCTGGTTGGCTGCATTAACCTGTTGTTGTTACTTGTATGTTCATTACGTTACTTCAAATGAATGCCCCCTAAGTCAAATCCATCAACTGAAGATAACTCGTGAGTTTAGAATGAGAAGGTTCTATCTCCGTTTAGAATGATAAGGTTCTATCTCC